>NW_024376278.1:0-157051 GCF_016808335.1 Panicum virgatum
AAGGATTGGGGTTTTTCTGTGCTATTGTCTTTGGAGAAGAAGGAGTTTTGCCGTGAAGAAGAGCCGATTCGGGGTGAGGTTAAATAGCGAAAGAATGGGACGGATCGGCAGTTTTCACGTTCTACGAAGAGCCAGTTGCAGAGACGTTGCGTCTTCCTTGGTGCTTGTGTGTTTAAGAGCATTAACGGGAAAATAAAGTGACGGATTGGTTTTGGAACTATCATTGCCAAAACCAGGGGGCATGTGTTATCGCCATAAATTAACAGAATTAATTTATGGGCCGAAAGAAGATGGGCTTAAAAGCAGAAGATTGAAGAAGACTTGTAAATCGGCTCCTGCGTGGGCATCTGGGCCATATGGGCCATGTATCCTTAGATTTAGTTTAAGATTAGATGGAGTCTGATCGGGACAAGATTAGTTTAGATTGTTTCCCAAGTCTCCGGACTATAAATATGTACCCTATGTTATTCATGAAGGAGAGCGTCATCACGTCTCGCAAACACACTCTCTCGGCATCGCCACCCCCTAATCCTAGGGTTTCATCCAAGTAGCGCCATGCTGCCCTGATTGCTTCTTGCGATCAGGGCAGCGTTGTTCTTGCTTTACCTTGGTATTACTCGTACTGAAGCGTTTTTTATGGCGAGTAATGCTAGTTATCTTGATGCGTAGCATGGCTTTAGCAGATCTATTGTGCTTCGTTGCTTATCATCTACGAATATCATATTGTCTCTGTGCAGTCACGTTTTCAATCTTATGCTAGTTCTTGTCGCATAGAATTAGCTGCACAGAGGCAACACCCTGCTTCTTTTATGTCTAGTAGATCTAATCTGTTATGGTTTGCTCTTGTCTTAAGAGTTGGCGCAATATCTGCTAGGTTAGGCCTTGCAAACGGATTGGATGATCCGGTGGTGTAGTAGATGCTTTATCTTAGCCTTGATAGGGATTGTTCCGGGAATCGGCTCTTGCTAGTTCTTAGGCCTCTGTTTTGGGTTATGGTTTAGTTGTCTGTTATGTTCATTGGCCTAGTCACGTGTAGGATGTTCCGATCTAGCATGAGGCTTTTACCATCGTGGATTAGATTAATTAGATTTAATTGAAGCAGCTTTATAGTCATTTGCTTTATTCATCAATATCTGGATAGACACAGATCCAATCTGACCAGGACTTGATCGTCTCTTTAAGCCGATGCAAGAGTCGTCCCGGGGAGCCGACCACGGCTCGGACTTACGTTTACACGTGTCTTTGTATGCAGGAAACTGTTTGGAGCACGTTTGCACCCTCCTGATCGGGTATAGGTCAGGTGGCACGCCCGGCTTTCCACATAATCTCCGGGCGCGTGACGGAATTGTGGGCCGTCGACGAGGGAGCAGTGCCTGCCAGCGCCCCGGCGACCTCCCAGCTCTTCGTGTTGCCCGTCGCTGCTCGCCGGTGGGTTTCGACCGACAACAGCTTCATCAAGGATTTGTTTTCTAAGCTGGTGATCCTTGGGTACCACCAGACGAAATTCAAACCACAAAACTCCTTTATGATCCACACGGAAACATTTGTACTTTGCTTCTCCCTGGGTTAGCTTTTCCTTAATAATTTTGATACCTTCATATTGTGCCTTGATGATGCTATCATGAAGTGTAGGCTCGATAGCTATATGGTTCAGACTTCCTTGATGGTATCATTTCTAGATTTAGTTTCATCATTTCCTGGCATAGAGTTTCATTGAATGGTTCTCTACAAATAGACAATGGCATTGTGACTTGCGGCTGAGTGCATCCGCAACGACATTAGCCTTTCTGGATGATAGTGCACTTCTATATCATAATCCTTTATCAATTCTAGCCAATGTCTCTGTCTCATGTTGAGATCTGCTTGGGTGAAGATTTACTTGAGGCTCTTATTGTCAGTATAAATGTTACAATGAGTTCCCATAAGATGATGTCTCCAGAGCTTAAGAGCATGAATAACAGCTGCTAACTCCAGATCATGTGTTGGATAATTCTTCTCATGATTCCGGAGAGCTCTTGATGCATACGCGATCACCCGGTTGTCTTTGATAAGTACACAACCAAGTCCCGTACCAGAAGCATCACAATAGACATCAAAAGGTTTGGTACTGTCCGGTGTACCAACACTGGAGCAGTAGTCAATCGTGCTTTGAGAGTTTGAAAGGCTTCTTCACATTTATCATCCCAAACAAATTTCACTCCTTTCTTTAATAACTCCGTCATAGGCTTGGCTATTCTGGAGAAATCAGGAATGAATCGACGATAGTATCCAGCTAAACTGAGAAAACTGCGAATCTGATGGACTGAAGTAGGAGGTTCCCAATCCATCACTTCTTGCACTTTAGTTGGATCAACCGATATACCTTCACTGGAGATAGTATGGCCTAAAAATTTCACATTATCCAGCCAAAATTCACACTTGGAGAATTTGGCATAAAGATGATGATCTCGTAATCGCTGAAGAATGATATGTAATGCTGAGCATGATCTTCTTCATTCTTGGAGTAGATCAAAATGTCATCGATCAACACCATAACAAATTTATCAAGCTCCGGCATGAATACTGAATTCATCAGGTACATAAAATATGCCGGGGCATTGGTAAGACCAAAAGACATAACCAGATACTCATAAAGTCCATATCTGGTCGAGAAAGCTGTTTTCGAATATCACAGGGCTTGATTTTTATTGATGGTAGCCAGAACGAAGATTGATCTTAGAGAAAACCTTGGCTCCAGCTAACTGATCAAACAGGATATCAATGCGGGGAAGAGGATACTTATTTTTAATAGTAACCGCATTGAGTGGTCGATAATCAACACATAGCCTCAAACTGTTGTCCTTCTTCTTCACAAATAGGGCTGGACATCCCCATGGTGAAGCACTTGGACGTATAAACCCTTGTCAAGAAGGTCTTGAAGTTGGATTTTCAATTCTGCCAACTCATTTGGAGGCATACGGTATGACCTCTTAGAAAGGGGTGGTACCGGGTTGAAGCTCGATAACAAACTCGATATCTCTATCAGGGGGTATTCCAGGTAAATCATCTGGAAATATCCGCATACTCACACACAACAGGAATATCTTCAACCTTAACTTCTTTTATGGTATAGGCACAAGAGTTGAAGCACTCTTTGTGGTAGATAGAGTATGGTGGCTCCTTGATATGGTGAATCTATCTCGATAGCTTGGGAAGATATCTAACAGTACTTTATGTCTAATCATCCAATCCATGCCCAGAATAACATCCATGCCTTCTAAGTTCAATAAGATCAAATCTGTCTTTATCAATTTGCTACCCAACTTAATTGGCACATGTCTAATAATTGATTGGAAGCTATCTTCCCACCAGGGTTACTATCATGAAAGATCCCTTAGTATGACAAAAATCAATCCTATTCTTGCTCCAAATTTGGCACTTATAAAACTATGAGTTGCACCAGAATCAAATAATATGACTGCAGGTTTATTGTGAATAGAGAAAGTACCCGATATGACTAGTGCTCCATCGGGAAGCTCTGCAAGAGTAGTGAAATTAACTCGCCCCAGTCGGACTTGCACCATTTGCTTCTTGCCCTTGCCCTTGCTGTTCTGATTCGAGTTATGCCCTGGATAAGACTTCTTGGGATGCAGGTAATTCTTGGCAAAATGGTCAGTACTGCCGCAATTAAAGCATCGATTGTTGCCATTCCCACGATTGAATTGTGGGGTATTTGACCTTGGGCCAAACTGCTGCTGCTACTGAAAAACTGGAGGTCTGAATCCTCCCTGTTGCTGAGGTGGCCTAAAAACAAACCGGCCCATTGGGGCATTTCTCTGTGGAGCTCTTGGTGGAGTATTCTGCACCAGACGAAACTTTGGTGGCTAAGCACGGGGTCCTGTTGGTGCCTTTCGCTTCTTCTCGGCGCGTGTGCTGCGATACAATCTTCTTGAGTAATGGCCATATTGACCAGCTCATTATAAGTATTTGGCTGGGTTCAGGCGTTCCTTGAGCTTGGTGTTGAGGGCCACGATGAAAACGATCGCGCTTCTTGGCGTCAGTATCCGCATGATGGCCCGCGTACTGGCACAGATGATTGAAGGCCTGTGCATACTGAAGAACAGTGCGGGTTCATTGATTCAAAGCCAAGAATTCATTTAACTTTCTCTCAATCAATCCCTCAGGAATATGATGTGTCCGAAAAGCATTCCGGAATTCCTCCCAAGAGATAACATGTCCAACAGGCTCCATAGCACAATAGTGATCCCACCAAATACGAGGGGTGCCACACAGCTGTTGGGCAGCAAACTGTGCCTTGTTCGCATCAGCACAAGGTACTGCTAGCAAGGCAAACTTGGACTCAATAGTACGGAGCCAAGCATCGGCGTCCAAAGGTTCATCAATTCGGCTGAACAGCGGAGGTTGGGTGCCAAAGAATTCCTGGTAACCCGCTGGTTGTGCATCACGTCCTCCATGTTGCTGGCATGGCGGATTCTGCTGCCCTTGGACCAGCTGACGAAGCAATTCGGTTTGCATGGCCATTAGCTCGGCCATTCGGTGGTGGTGGCGGTGGCTGCTGAGATCCACTGCCAGTTTCATGGCCGAAGCCTTCAGGCGATCCACTAGTATGACCAACCATCTATATTTATGGAAGACATCTATTAGATACATCATTCTTGCTCCCAAAATTAATGGTATGTGCAATGATCATACATTGGACAGCAAAAATCAAATCAAATCAGCAGAATTAACAAAATGCGGTGTAACACAATATGCATAACACATATTTGTTCAACCAACATAACTCAGAAATTGGTCAGCTGTTAGATGACTTCATACTCTTTCATTTCGATATGCATCAAACAGCCTAGAAATGCACCGATGAAGAGATAAGAATTTGGCAAGCAGAAAGATCAAGATTTCCAAACTGGTAGCCACGACTATATTACATCCAAAGTAGTCTTTATATTACAACCCTAGCATCACGCTTCCTTACCACATATGCTACAACAAGTGGGACTCCATTTCTAGGGCTATTTTACAACATTTCCTTCCCTATTTACATATACTACAATAGGAAAATCACATGCTATCTAGGACAAGCCTAAGGTGCCTAGAAGTCGTCGAGGTTGCCCACAGAGGAAGCACTGCCGGAGGAAGAGTCATCCGGCTGAGGGTTAGGCTCGGCAAGCGCGTGCTCTGAATCTATCTCTAAGACTCCCTCCATCACCTCTGGGTCTTCTTCTTCTGCTGCAGGCTCGGCTGTAACAATTGGGGGTATTGGCTGCTCATGGAGCATACCAATATGGGCCATAGCATCATCCAGATCCACTTGGAGCTCATGAACCTACTCCTAAAGAAAACCAATCACCGTGTTGCCTACACTATCTCAGCACCATGCTCCAGAACCTGAAGCTCAAACTATGGAATGGCGTGATCTCTCCGAGCAACAGCCTCATTAAGCCTCTGAATTTGAGTGTCTCTCAAACTAAGACCTCGCTGGAAAGTCTAGGGCAAGTCCATCACCTGATCCATGTGCCTCTGCTGAAGAATCTGATAGTGGGACTCATTCATATACCTGATCACCGCCTGGATAGTCTCCTCAGCTACGTCTCCAACTAAGTGTCCAAAGTGGGTGGTCCTGAAGAGCTCTCTGCGTTGCCAGCACTGACTGCCAGAACAAGCCAATAGGATAAGCGGCTACTTCATTGGATGATGCTCACAGAAGGTAGTGATAGCTTTGAGAGCTGCTATCTCAAAAGCGTCCACAAGAATATCCAACCACCTCAATCTCAATAGGTGGCCAAGCCAAGGTGGGGTGCTGAGGAATGGTCATGGTGACTCTGCTCTTCTAACTCCATCCTTAGAAAACTGTCGTCCCTTGTACCGGGGGGGTCTGGGTAGTGAAAACACGGAGCGTATCCCACAAAATCCTCGGAAAGCCCTCCCAGTATAGGCAATCAGTATGAGCACATCCATCCTCACCCCAAAAGACATTGTGACAGTCCACCATCTGAATCAAAAAGGATTCAAATGAGTTATATGCTTATCTCAGACTTCTCAAATAAAGCTTTTTAAGAAGACTGCGGAAAAATGTGATTCTGATTCAAAGAATTATATGGTTTCACCAATTTCAGAAAGTAACAAACCCCCAAGTGGTACTGGTTCATCATTTGAGATTCTATGGAACGAAAAGATCATTATAACTCGTGATGGGCTAAGGATGAAGGCATGACTCAAATCCATCTTTCCATCCAAGGAAATCTAAATTTCAACAAACATGCCCCTAATATCAAGCTTTAACTCAACTTATGGGTTAAGCATACTAATACATATCCTGAAGATCCACACTCTAGAATCCCTTAAAGGACTCATGTAACAATTTCAAATTCTAGGAATCAAATCAACATCATCAAACCAGCATGCCACGGCCTATTAGTGGTCCTCACAAGGTAAACAATTACCAACTATTGTTGGGCTTACGCGGTTAGTACGGTGGCATATAACATCATACGTCTCTCCCTATTATATCTAGTCGATAAATTCTAACCGTTTCTTAACTTATCAAATCGCGGTTAGTGTACCTGCAGAAGATGGACAGAACATATATATGTAGATGCATTGAAACCTTTCATGCCAGCAATCATGAAAGTGTTCCCATACATTACCGCTCACTATAGAAGCCGCAGCCATACAATTTTCCGCCGTATGGCCAACGTTAACATACGCCACTGAGATAGTGTATTCACAATTTCCTTTACTCCCAATATAATCGACCGAGGGTCGGTATATTGGCAGCAGCTCAAGTAGGCCACTGCTTGAGCGCAGCGTTCGGTTCGCATTGCCGACGGGAAGGTCAGACTCCCTCAGCTGACTGAGTACACTTTACTTCCAATATAGTCAACTAATAGTTGGTATATGGGAGTACCTCAAGTAAGCCACTGCTTGAGGGCAGCGTTCGGCTCGCATCACCGACGGGAAGGTTAGACTCCCTCAGCTGACTGAGGATCCTTACCTTCTTACCTTAGCGTAGATGCGTCGTTACAGAAATTAAGGGTTGCTTGTGAGTATGGTTTGACAATAATGTAAAGTGCTAGAAGTCAGATATAATAAACCATACATAGATAGCCACCAAGTAACTCCCGTAATTCCCTAGGACTTTAATGTTTTAATGCATAACCCTTAACGAAACCAACGTAGTTTTTAGAAATACCTTGTTGGTCAAATTTTATACGGAAATTGATTTTTAAGGTTCTAACACCTATGGTGTACACTTGTAGCTCTGATACCAGCTGTGGCAGAACCACTTGAATTATCCCGGCTCAAGTGCGCTGGCCATCACCATAAGGGCAACACCGACACAAACGCACTTCAAACGGAACAATTCTTGGTCTGTCGGGTAACGTCCCGATACAACCACCGGTTCTCGGATCGAACAAGCATACCCTGCACGAAGGCGAGTCCAGAGATATTAAAACCATACATATTTTACAACACAAGCATAGTAGTTATTACCCAAGTTCAAAGTAATATTATAGGTCCAAACTTAGTAAAAACAATTATACAAGCCATAAGTTTAACGTTCAGAGTTTAAGCAGGGAGAAGAAAACACGATGGATACAACACGTAGCAAAAGTATACCAAGCTAGCCCAAGCAAGGTATCACTCATCGGGGTCATTGCCGCCCGAAGACGGATCCCATTCTACGGACCAGCCAGTAGGCAAAGAGGCAGGGCCAAGACAGACTAGCGATCTGGTCCTCAAAACTCATACCTAAAAAAGTTTCAATAGCAAGGATGAATATTCTAATACTCAGCAAGACTTAACCGTCAACGGATATACTTAGGTCCACCTAGCTAGAGTATGCAGGGTTTGTAGGCTCTGATATTTCTTTTGCTGAAAAGCAATAAAGAGTAGGTCCCTTACTTTCAAGTTTTAGCTTCCAAGATTCTAGTTGATTAACCATTCTATGTAAGCAACTACTCCTATTCAACTATGGTAGAACTTTAAGCAAACATCAAGATTGATCATAATAATGTTACTCTTATTACTCTGTGTGGCAAAGGGATCAGCAGTCCCAAACCGTGAGAAGCGGATGATTCGAATCGAATTTGTTAACCTGGCCAGGCAGACCTAACACACACGTTTGGTACAAAAAACAACCGTCGGGATCGTTCCCAAACAACCGTACCTTTCATTCCGACCTGTGGATAGGGTCACTCTCCCCGACTACAGGGCACCATCTTCCTCCCTGTAGCCGTGGGGTTGCGCAACATAACACTAAATAAAAACCTATCTCTAAGAGAGAGTGAAAGGTATATCCACTCACCGGTCCGATCGGCTTCTAGGCTTACCGCGTACTATATTTACGGGCGTGTGGCTAGTACGTTCAAATACTTAACCACCGCAACCCACACACCGCAACCTTAGCAAGTTTATCAACACAGACGGGGTCTCACACAAGGTCATGATATCGACACGACCTCGTCCGTCGTCCTTATATTGATAAAAGAAAGTAAACCAGCAATTCCTATAGAGCTCGCGAGTGACAGGCAATCACTCGACTTTTACCGGTCCTATAAGCTTAGCAATTATTCGAACTCAGGTCTAGTGTTCAGTACATAGGTTCCTAGGATCATGCATCTAGGGTTTCAATTCAAATCCTAAGAATTGTAAATGCACAAGTAAGTAATAACGATAAATTGTAATAATTTGAAATACTGGGTTATGTCCGGGGCTTGCCTTCGCGATAGTCGCTACTAGATTAGCCTTGGCTCTTCCGGACTTTGGTCCGGGGCTTCGGTCAGTATAGTGGTGTTCACCTGGGCTTCTGGATCACCTTCTTCGGACTCTGGGATTAACTCGCACGTCCCGTCCGCTAGAGCAGTCGTATCTATATGTGATGCAAGAACAGTATTACACAAACACACTTCACGATAAAGTTGTAGTCCAACATTTAGCAAACAAACATTCATATGGGCAAAGCGTTTATAGGGTAGTTATTTAACAACGATTACTACACAAAACAACAAGATCAACTTCACAAAACAGTTTGATTAAACTTACAAAGTAAGTGTTAGTTAGTTTATATACCATACAAATCATGGTTTGCAAAGAATTGAGTAACTCAGTATAAATATAGTATCTAACTTCAGTAAAATTACTTCAAATAGTAATACAGAGAGCAATCTACCCTACAAAATTCATTCCATTTCATGCCCACCAATTAATCAGAATAAAATAGTTACTCAGACTACACCTAGAGCAAGATCAAATTCTATAGAACAAACTACAGCACTTATGAAGTTCAAAATTTTTCAGAACAGGATTCACATGATTATGAACACCTCATAAATGTTTCAGAATTTATATAGGCATAAAACTGAAGTAATAATTTTGACAAAATTAAACCACATGTGATAAAACTAATTAGCACAAGAATTATATAGTGTTTCTAGATCCTAAATTTTACAGAACTAAACATATGACCAAAATAGAGTCACACAAAAATTATCAGAATTTTATAAGTAAGGAAACTATTTACCATAATTAAAGCCTACTTAATTAGCATTAAATAAAAGAAATAGACAAACAGATCGAAAACTGCTAAAACGTCGGCAACAACAAGGTTTTAGTAACATGTAAGCATGGAAAAAGTTTCACAGTCAGAAATCTAATATTTCTACCAGCACAAATATATTAGCATAACTAGTAGATCAAGGAATCTTGAAACTTTGACCTAGTTGATGATGTCAAAAAGGCTTCAAAATTTTTCCAAGTACTAGTAACACTGTAAGGCACAATCAAGCCAAAAATCACAGACAGTTACTGAGTAGAACTCCTAGAACAATTAAAGCCTATTTATTCTATTCTTTTTCTTGGATTAAAAAGAAAACCAAAAATGAAGATGTGTATGTAACAAACTTATAAATCTTCTAACAAGGATTCCAAAACATTTGGATTTGTATTTTTCTGTTTTTTCTATGAATTTCTAGGCATTTTCAAAGTTCACAGCAAAATTTAGAAAAACCTAACTAGACCTTACAAACTAGTCCCTGGTTTCTTGCGCTGAGACCCCTGGGATTCTAAAACAAATTACAATGAGGCCCTTGGACGGAGTAGGAGAAAGGGCGGGTGGGGCCGGCCGGTTTCCGGCGGTTTCTCCTCGCCGGCGGCGAGGGGAATGGGGTGGAGGAGCAAGAGAGGACCGAGCTCTACCTGATGGTGGTCTTCTTGGGGCTCGGGGTGGCCGGATTGGGGGTTCCCCGCGGAGCAGTTGCTCCGGCGGCGACGGCCAGCGGCGGAGGCGGCGTTCCGGTGAGGTAGAAGCGGCGTGGAGTGGTCGGGGAGCTTCACCGCGACAAGAGGGAGCTATTGGTGGGGTCGATTTAGGGCGGGAAAAGGCGGAGGATGGGGCTTGACGGTGAGCTCAGAGGGAGGCGGCGACCATGGCGGCGGCGTTCTGGGGTTTCTAGGCAGGGAATTGGCGAGAGAGTGAGTGGAACAGTATGAGAGGGTTCCCCTAGTGCTGAGGCATGCGCTAGGAAGGGAACTGGGGCTCTGTCCTGAGCTCTCTACGGCGACGGCGAGGTGGCGGCCGCGCGGATGGCCGGGGGTGGCGTGGCGAAGACGGGGAAGCTCTAGCGCGAGGGGGAAAAGGGCGGCGAGGAGCTCGGGCGCGACGTGTGGGTGCCACAGAGAGCAGGAGGTGGCCTGTGGCCCTCCACGGTGGCGGGCGGCGCCCCTCAGCGCCGGCGGCAGAGCAAGCAGAGGAGCAGGGAGGTGGAAGATGAAGGCTGGACTGGTTTGTAATTTCTGCAAAGCTTAGGGGCTCTATTGTAAAACAAAACTATCTCCTAAACTAGGGCTCAAATGAAAAAGTGCCCAACATGAAAGTTGTTCAATTTTCAAGATATACAACTTTGATGTTGTGCAAAAAGTGATTTGACCAAAGGTAAAGAGTTATTTTGAAAACATAGGAAGGATTCTGAATTTAATGGACTTTTGTCTTTTCCAATGCAAATTCAGTTTAATTTCAAACTAAAAAGCAAAATTTTCTGCCAAGCAATGATTACACTAAATTTTACAAATAAACCCTCCACAAAAGCAATATTTGCTCTCCCTATTCAAATTAAGTTATAGAAGGACCTTGCATTAAATCATATTTACACAACTACCCTTAGATTTTTACAATAAGATCCTTTTCAAGCAAAATAAGCACATGATGCATAAAATAAATGCAATTCTAACTGTGCAGACACCTAGGGTGTCACACCCGGGTCCATTGGTGGCTGGGACTAATGTGGAGGACCAAATACCCTTTCCGTAGTAGTGGTTTGTGGTTTCCTTATATCATGTTTCATTATAGGACTTCTGTGGTAGCGCATAGTGAACTTTGCATAAAAATTAAAATGAAAGGAAACAATTTCCATTTTATTGCAAAGAGTCTTGAATCACAGTGCTTAATAGTTAGACAATCAACTATACAAAAGGTGGAAGATGCCTCACAGAATAAACATGTTGTCAATACCAATTCACTATCTCTCTCCCATTATGCCAAGGACTTGAACATGACGCCGCAGCAAAGAATTGAGATTAGAAAGCCTGAATTACTAGGGTGCAATGAAGAGACCAACACTACTACAAAATTCTATTTACCGAGGCGCTTGAAAAAAGACTCGGAGGCGGGCGGTCTGGCGGCTCGCCTAGGTTAACCCGTGCCGGGCTGCCGGCCGTACAACCGCCTCGGTTAAAACACCTCAGTTAATAACGATTAACTGAGGCGGTTGATTTAGGACAGACCGCCCAGACCGCCTAGACCGCCTCGGTTAAACTATTAACCGAGGCGGTCTGTCCTAAATCAACCGCCTCAGTTAATGGTGATTACCGAGGCGTTTCCTTTATGTTGCCCGTCTCGGTTAAGTTCATTATATATAGCAGCCCCACCCCTCTTCTTCCTCCCCATGGCTCCTCCTCCATTTTTGGGTGTTTTAACCTCAAAACAACCAAAATTAACCATCTTAGAAGGGGGAGATTTTGCCTTTGGATTTGGTGAGGGAGGACAACCACTAAAGGTTGATTTCTGACTCCTCCAACTCTCATCTCCTCTCTTTTACATGATTTTTGGTCTAGATCTAGATCTAAATGGAGGAGAGAGAAAACCGGATCCGGATCTAGATCTGCGTATTTGACACTATTTTCTCGTTTTGTGCAAGGTCTCATTCATGGACAAGGCTGAGTGGATGTACAAGATTCTCGTTGGGGCCCGAAGATGCAGAGATTTTTGAG
Source organism: Panicum virgatum (assembly GCF_016808335.1). Lineage (NCBI taxonomy): Eukaryota > Viridiplantae > Streptophyta > Magnoliopsida > Poales > Poaceae > Panicum > Panicum virgatum. Next base: position 12,268 of record NW_024376278.1, read on the forward strand.
AACCTTGCTAACCGTATGGACCAAGATGATGTCTTGTTTGGGAATCCGAAGTGGCTTGAGAATTTCAAGGAGATGAAGCAGGCGGGCAATTGATCCGTTGTATAAGTACTGTCCGAAGCAATGGACGGCATTACGTTTTAACCTCCAATTGCTGATGTTGAAGTCTCGCCATGGGTGGTCCGACACTAGCTTTAATGACATGTTGCGTATGCTTGCTGACACATACCCAGAGGGTAACAAGGTGCCCGCCAATGCCTATCGAGCGAAGAAGATGATCCGGCCAGTGTCGATGAAGTTTAAAAAGTTCCATGCATGCACTAACTACTGTATCCTGTATCGGGGCAAGTATGAGAACTTGCAAAGCTGTCCGCACTACGGCGCGAGTCAGAACAAGAGGAATGCCGGTTGTTGCGCAGACGTGGATGATGAGGGACCCAAGAGTTGGCAGAAGAAGAAGAAGACGGCCAAGCAGATCCCGGTTCTTGAGGATGAGGAAGAAGAGGGCTACGTACAGAGGAAAAGTCCTGCCCTGTCAGTGTGGTACCTCCCTGCGATCGATCGCTTGCGTGCGCTATTCGGTAACCTAGAGGATGCCAAGCTGATGTCGTGGCATGCATCGGCAGAACGTATCAAGGGCGATAGCAAGCTACGACACCCCACCGATGGCAAGCAGTGGAAGAGTTTCAATGCCAAGTTCACGAAGGAGTTTGGTGACGAAGCGAGGAATGTCAGGATCGCACTAAGTACGGATGGGATGAATCCCTTCGGTGACCTCAGTAGTTCCCACAGCACTTGGCCGGTCATCCTGACTATCTACAACCTACCTCCCTATCTATGCCAGAAGCGTAGGTATATTTTACTAACCATACTTATTTCTGGTCCAAAGCAACCAGGCAATGATATAGATGTGTTCCTGGAGCCACTCATGGAGGACATGAAGATGCTATGGGAAGATGGGGTGAAAATGATGGATGCGTCCGTAAAGAAGGAGTTCACTCTAAAATCCATCATCTTTGTCACCATCACCGATTACCCTGGCCTTTTTGCACTGTCGGGGCAGGTCAAAGGGAAGTCAAGTTATGTAGTGTGCATTGATGGTACCTGCTACACTTATCTTACTAGATCGAAGAAATTGGTGTACATTAGGCATAGGCGATTCCTCAGCAAAAAGCATAGGTACCGGGATCCTTCGATGAATCAGTTCTTTGACAAAGATCCCGAGCCTCAAATTAATGAGCAGAGAAGACGAGTTATGGGAAAAATGTGTTTGAAATGGTGAATGGCATAAACATAGAGTTCGGGAAAAAGAAAAAATCTAAGGAAGATGGGACCACAGCAAAGAAGAAGAGGAAGCGGGATCAGATGGAGGAGAAACAACCACCTGTCACCCCAGTACCTTTCAAGAAGCAGTCATGTTTCTTCAAGTACTTGTCGTACTGGAAGGAGCTAGATACGCCCCATGCCGTCGACTGCACGCACCTTTCGAAGAATGTCTTTGAAAGCACAGCCGGAATCCTTCTGGACATCAAGACTAAGATGAAGGATGGTCTAAAGTCACAGTAGGATCTTGTGAACCTGAACATTAGGCCTGAACTTCATCCGACATTGGCGGCGCAGAGCAGGAAAGTGGACCTCCCGGGCACGTGCTATAACCTCACAACTGATGAGAAGAGAGCCGTGTGCCTGTGGCTTAGGGCTGTGAAGGTGCCGACCGGTTTCTCTTCCAACATCAAGAGTCTAGTCTCTATGAAGGACCTCACATTAACCAGCTTCAACGCACATGACTGCCACATCATGCTCACGGTGTTCCTCCCAATTGTCATCAGGGCAATCGGTCCAGAGTACGTGAAGATGGTCATCACACGCCTCGGTTACTTCTTCAACTGGATCACACAAAAGGTCATTGATGAAGCTGAGCTGCCAGGCATGAAACAATTCATCGTAGAGACAATTTGCCAGCTCGAGATGTGCTTCCCGCTGTCTTTCTTCGATATTATGCCGCACCTGATGATGCACATGGTTGATCAGATATAGGACCTTGGGCCTCTATACCTGCACCAGATGTGGATGTACGAGAGGTTCATGTCGACATTGAATAGATATGTCTATAACCGTGCTTACCCAGAGGGCTCTATGATCGAGGCATACACAACAGAGGAGGCCATTAACTGCTGCACCAAATACATCCGGGATGGAAATGCAATTGGGTTGCCCATCCATCCGCACGAAGGCAGAACCTCAGGGATGGGGTGCACTGGGAGGAAAGTACGCACCGATGTAGAAGAAGAAATGGTGCAAGAAGCTCATCACAACGCCCTTAATCAGTTAGTTGTCAAGGATAAGTGGGTTGAGAAGCACCTGGAAGAGCTCCGTCGTGGTCGCGACGGACGCATAGAGGCATGGGTACAGAGACAGCACAAGATCAATTTCATGACATGGATCAAACAACAGGGCATACCTCGCAATCGTGATGCGGCGGAATTGTGGCTTGCGTACGGTCTGTCTTCCCAAATCACCTCGTGGCAAGGATACGACATCAATATATACAAGTTCCACACGAAAGAGAAGGATAAGAAGAGCATAGCACAAAACAGTGGGGTTCGATATGAGGGCATCGATGAGGCCACTAGGGACACCAAGGCATACTTTGTGTAGATTGAGCAGATATGGGAACTTGACTACGGCGGTGAACTATAGATACCCATCTTCCAATGCCAAGGGGTAAAGCCGAATGCGGTTGTCGTGGACGAGTAAGGGCTAACCACCGTGGAGCATGGAAGTGTCGGGTACAAAGATGATCAGTGGGTACTAGCAAACCGCGTCGCTCAGGAAGCCTACTACCCGAAGCCCAGAGATTCCAAAAAACATGTGGTTGTATCAGGAAAGCAGAGGATCGTGAGAGCTAATGGAGTGCAGAGCCCCGAGAAACACGACTACACGGAGTTCTCACTCTTTACTGATCATCCACGCAAGATCAAGCAAGTCGAGTACCGTGTCAACAAGACCAAGATCAAGCCTTGGTGCCGCTCAGACGGTGAGAAGAAGACAGTGGTTGCGTCGACGCCAAAATGATATGCATTGTACACAACATTTTGTAACTTATTATTGCAATGGAATCCAAATGTATGCCTTTACATTTGTTGGAAATATACGCATTTCTTCACTCGAAAACGTTTGGCCAGGATTACAAATTAAAAACAAGATTTAGAGCTATGTTTGAACACTATTTGTTCAGAGGAAATTTTGAAAACGTTAGAGGACAAATCAGCAAAAGTTGCTGAAACAGAAACGGTAGAGAATTTTAAAACTCACAACATTGCTTTTTTGATATTTTGTAGTCCGGTGGAAAAATTTGTAGGAAAATGCATTACAAGTTCAAGTTGAGGAAAAAACTTAACCGAGGCGGGCTTCATAAAATAACCGCCTCGGTTAATATTAACCGAGGTGGTCCGTGTGCTCCGCCTGCCCCGGTTAATGTTTGCCTATATAACCCCCCCTGCCGGCCAGTTTCAAATCTCGCCGCGACGCCGTTTCCCTAGCGCCATCCCCGCACCGCCACCCCGCGCCGCCACCTCTGCGCCGCCACTCCTGCACCGCCCTAATAATATTAAAGAAGTAAAATTTCTCTCCACAAATTTTTCTTGTCCACCTTCCTCTAATTGCCCGGAAAGTGGAGATTTTCTTCCTCTAATCGCGTTGAGAAGCAATATGTATTGTTTAATCATGGAATTCCGGGAGTATAAAAAAATGAAGCAATGCACACAGTTACATGTAAAAAGCATACATTTACTAGGCTTAGCTTTTTGAGAGGATTCTTACCTTCAATCCTGGATTCGTTACCCTTTGGTAATCAAATTCAACTTCTGGGATGCGAGAAATCTTGTGGGCATCCTCCCCCTTGCATCTCTTAACCAGCCTTGGATAGTCTCTAATGGACAGTCTCTTCAAGGTGGTAAGGTTTCGTATGCTTTCAGGAAAACATGCCAGCTTGGGCGGGGACCAGATGAATAATTCTTCAAGGGCAATGAGCTGCCCCAGCCATTCCGGCAGTATCTCCAGGTTGGGTAAATACAAAAGTAGCCCTCTGAGAGAGGGGAACCAGCATAGACTGGCCTCCGGCAAGGACAATAATGAGCTGTCGTATGCCAAAGACATTCAATTCCTCAAGGGTGGAAAGGTGTTGAAGTCAACCACGGCGGGGTCACGGTGTGCCACCGAGAGGGGAGAGGGCGCCACCACATGAGGACGGTAGAAGCTAGGCCCTAGGTGTTGGGTCGCGGTGAGCCGCCTTGGAAGGAGGGGTGTCAGCCGCCACACGGGGACCATCCATCTCGAATCTTTAAGGAAAATGGCCTCATTAAGCCATTGTTTTGTGATTTTGGTGATTGAGTAACAACGCAATCAATGGGACTAATGCGTTTATCAAGTAAACATTAATAGATCCCAGGGATGAAGCAAAAAGGACAAGCAAAGCAAAACACGAAGAAAGAACACAAAGAAACCCTGAATTGGACGAGTTCTGCAAGAATCAGTTGTATCGGTTGAACCGGTGAGCCAGCACCGGTCTATCCGGTGGGGCTCGGATGCACCGGTGCCCTAGCACCGGAGCAAGTTGCAGTGCTGGTGCCAGCAAGCCGTGTGGCACCGGATGCACCAGTGGTGCCAAGATGTTGCACCGGTGCAAGCACCATGTCATGCATCAGACAGCATGTCAAGTGGCCTGGACGAAGTTCTTCAGCACCGGATGAACCCGTGGTACACCGGAAGAAGCACCGGTGCAATTCCGGGACAGTTGGAAGGAAGAGAAGCTGCACCGGATGAACCGGTGACAAAGCACCGGTCTATCTGGTGATGCCACATCAGACTGTCAGAGACCCAACGGCAACCCATTGCACAGAGTGACTGGATGCACCGGTGCTATGCCTTCGGATACACCGGTGCATACGCAGAAAGGTGGCCAACGGCTCTAAACGGCTACTTCGACTTGGAGGCCTATATATATGCCATCCCCCGGCCTTTTTGAGTTTGCTGGAGTTACTACAAGTCTCATACACACCCAAGAACATCTCCAAGCCATCCAAGAGCTTAGTGTTCATATCTTTAGCCCTTAGCACACTTTGAGAGTGTTGTGTAAAGGATTAGCTCTTAGTGAGTGAGTTTGCAAGGCCTTGAGCCCTTGTGCTGTGGTTCTCTTGTGAACCAAAAGAAGATTCGGTGCGCTGGCACCTTGGAGCTTGAAGGCTCGCAGGCAACGTCATCGACCCTCCGACTTGGTTTGGAGCGGCGACGACATCCTTTGTGCGAGGGACGTGGAGACCCCTATCCTTAGTGGAAAAACTCCTTAGTGGAACCCGGGATCAAGGTGACTGTGATTGTGTTCATGGAAGAGACTTGATTGCCGAGTAGCAATACTCTTAGTGAGTGCTACAACAACGTGGATGTAGGTGTGCCTTTGTGGCTAACCGAACCACGGGATAAACACCCGTGTCAAGAGTTTACTTCTCTCTATCCCGCTCTTTAAGCTTCCGCATTTCATATTAGTAATATTTGTGCCTTTACTTTCATAGAGTAGTTTCTTGATAAGAAAGGCTATAGGTTGCTAAACTCTTTTGGGATAGGGGTTTCACACTAGAACATCCATAGTTGCACATCTAGATAGCTTGTCTTAGTTTAATTTTGTGCAAATAATTGGAGCCATAGGTCTAAAGTTTTTAAGTTGCCTAATTCACCCCCTCCCCCTCTTAGGCTAGAGCGTGCTACCGGTCCTTCCAGAATCCATCGTCCCCATGTGGTGCCAGTCGGCGCCACTTCCGTGCCCCCTTGCGCGGTGCGCCGCAATCCACCACGGTTGTGTCCGCGAGCATCCCCCTTCTCTTTTCTGGGCTACCCCGGCCCAATCCTGCCATTCCCTTATGGCGGCGGCTAGTGCCCCCTCCCTCCAACGCGCCCGCCATTCCATGCATGCTAGGGTTCTGGTCGAAAGCCTAGCCCAGCTCTACACTGGACCAGTGACGATGATCGCCCTCGAGCAGTTTCTCTTCTTGAAGGCGCGCTGAAGAACCTCTTGTGGCCTCCTCTTCTTGGACGCTCAGGTCAAAGTTGTTTTGCTCGGCATAAGACTTGGGCTAAAGCCATGCTAAGCTCATGCTTAGTCAATGATGATTACGTTCTTGGCATCATTTACATTCGTGGAGGCATCATCTAAGATCTCCTGTGCCTTGGTGGTGGTGGTGGTGCAGTTTTTCTCTCCTTACTAGTGTATTTATGGTTGCGCCACCGTTCGTCCTTGGACTGGGGTAGGTGGAGATCTCAAGTATCCAGTTAGGGAAGTTTGTGCTCCTGTACCCTGCTAGTTCAAATCCTTCAAAAGTTTGAGGAGGTATAAGATTCTCCAACACCTCTGCATCTATCTTATACTCCGTGGTATCTGCATGATCCCACGAAAGGCTTAGCACCCGGAGGTCTGGATTATCTCGCAGTTTAGCTCTCTCTGCATCTAACGGTTGCTCAACTTTCTCAAGGTGATTGATCTCTAGGCGTTGACAAGACAATTTCCCAATGCTCACAAGACTGCTATATGGCCCATAATCCACCTCGAGCACATCATGTACACTATGTTCTACTGTCCTGACAAGCAACTGCAGCGCCTCAAAATGGAAGGAGCAACAACATCATCAATATATGCGTTGTTTCTTGTGTCGACTTCAAACATGGAGAGACTAGTCATGTAGCCAATACCATCTAGCAACTCATTGAGAATCTGCAAGGACTTCATGCACAATACTTGAAGCTGCAAGCTACAAAACACAATATGATAATGTATGCCACAGAAATGATAATGTACTATTGGACTGGTTGTAGGGCAGACACAATCACACAAGACACAAGCATGCATGAATCCCAGAGAAATCAATACTGCTAGTACTACTTTCTTGCAGATTTCTTGTGGGATTCAAATGCATGCTCGTACTTGTACCCAGAGAAGCATTTCTCATAGTATACCAATCAACATGGAACAAACACGCCACCCAGAAGCACACCTCCATTACATTTGCCAGTAATAAATTTCACAAGACACAAGGACATTATCAGTGTTGATATCAGCTATAGATACATTTGTACATTATCAGTGTTGTTACATTTGCCCAGAAGCACACCATCCAGTTTCAGCAAATATTCCATGTCCATCCCCTCCACATCCTCCAGTTCGCTGACAGCCTGACACCACGTCCTCCTCCGCCTCCTTGCTCACTCGTGATGGCCGCCTTTGCCTCCGCCGATAGGTAACCTGATTACCAAGATATATAGCTCCATGATGAGCAAGAGTTGTAATATGCATTGCTTTAGTGAGCTAAGTTTCTGTGGCAATGTAACTCATAGCACCCGCCACCCATATATATCTGGGTGATTAAACTTTGCTTGGCACAGTAATAATCTACATGTACTATACCACTGTGCTTCGGTCAACCTCCTCCGTGCCTCTCCTCATCCACCGCTTAGCTAGCATGGCTTCCAAAGGTTCATCAGTATGGTCTTGCTAGATCTTGCACTCTACCTCTGTTTGAGAAGCAATATTTATTTTTGATCTTCAAGTTCCAAGATCAGCAATATGAAGCAATACATAGTTACATGCATGAACAAATCAGAGATTCACTATGCTTTTGGAAGGTTTCTTACCTCTTATTCTCTGACAGGTTGTCCCTGCACGAATCTTGTGCCATCCAACTCTACTTCTAGGATGTGAGAAATCTTGTGGGCATCCTCCCCCTTGCACCTCTCAACCAGTCTTGGACAGCTCCCAATTTCCAGTCTCTTCAAGGCGGTAAGGTTCCGTATGCTTTGAGGCAAAGATGTCAGGTTGGGCGAGCCCTTGATGATTATTTTTTCAAGGGTAATGAGCTGCCCCAGCCATTCCGGCAGTATCTCCAGGCTGGGTAGCATCAAATGTAGTCTTCTGAGAGAGGGGAAACATGGAGTGGCCTCTGGGAAGGAGGCTAATGAGCTGTGGAATCCAGTGACACTCAATTCCTCGAGGGTGGCAAGGTGCTGAAGTCGATCCCACTTGTCAGTAGTAAAACTTTTGCTTCTGATTATGGCTTCAAAAGGAAGAGTGGAAGATGAAAGCAAGCCTCCCAAACCCATGCATTGGTGGTAGCACCTCATCGCCGTAGGTCAAGTCCCAATACATACTTTTGGGGGGATACGGCAGGAACTTCAACTTTGGGCAGTCCCATACATACAACATGTGCAAATTAGGGATTAAGAAATCATCACCTTCTTCACCTGACCGTGTTGTCCAGCACTCCTCCAAGTTCTTCAATCCATATAATTGAATAACTCGCAACCTTTTGCATGCTCCTTTCTCTCCATAGAATTCCTTTCCGATCTTCCTGATGTTGGGAATTAGGATGATAAGCAACAGCCTGAGATTGGGCAGCATCCCAAGTGGAGGAACAGCATCACATGCTAAATTCATGAGTTTGATACTGGTGAGATACGGAAGATAGGAGGAGATCTCAAGCATCCATTTAGGGAAGTTTGTGCCCATGTAACCTCTTAGTGCGAATCCTTCTAGAGTCCGAGGAGGAATAAGGTTCTCCAACACCTCTGCATCTCTCTTGTTCTCTGTCATATCTTCATGGCCCCAGGAAAGGCATAGCTTCTGGAGGTCAGCATTATCTCTCAGTTTAGCTCTCTCCGCATCTTCCGAATGCTTGACTTTCTCAAGGTGATTAATCCGTAGGTGTTGACAAGCCAATTTCCCAATGCTCACTATACTGCTATGTGGCCCATAACCCACCTCGTTTACTTCATGTACACTATGTTCTACTACCCTGTAAGGCAGCCTCAAAATGGAAGGAGTTCCAAAGAAATCTATATCCCACCCCTTTACTGAGTGGACTTCAAACTTGATGAGACTAGTCATGTTGCTAATACCCTCTGGCAACTCATGGAGATTCCACATGTACAGTACTTGAAGCTTCAAGCTACGAAATGACGATGGCAGATTTTCAAGCCTTATACAATATGACAAATCAAGGCGCTTCAACTTTGACAGACCACCAAATGACTCGGGCAATGATTGCAGCTTAGAACAGCTTGTTAGATTCAGAGAATGAAGCTCAGAAAGATTACCAAAGCATTTAGGGAGCTCTTTTAGATCATGACAGTCTGAAAGATCTAGGTCTTTTAGATGCTTAAGTCGGCAAAAGGACTCTGGTAACATATGTGCATTGTAGCAGTCAGAGAGGTTTAAGAACATGAGATTTTCAAGATTGCCAAAATTGTTTGGTAGGCCTTGTAGTTGGTGGCAACTTGATAGGTTTAGATGCTCTAAAGACTTGATGTTAATACTGTCAGGCAGTTTAACTAGTTTCGAACAGCTGGACAAGTTTAGGAACAAGAGGTTAGGAAGGGTACCGAACTTGTCAGGGAGCTTTTGGAGCACATTACAGCCTGACATGTCTAGATGACATAAAGAAATAAGATTGCCAATTGACTCAGGTAGCTCATAAAATTTAGAGCATGCTGATAGGTTGAGGAACCAGAGTGCAGAGAGCTCCCCAAATGCTGATAGTTTATGCAAGGATTTCGGAAGTGATGTAATTGGCAAGCCCGAGGCATCGAGGTACCTTAGCAGCATCAGTTGATGAATGGAAGATGGCAACGATATGTTGCTGGGGACAGATTTCCCTTGGATGGAACATTCACTTATGTCCAAGACACGCAAATACTTGCATTTAGAGAATGACTTATCTTGAAGCTGCAATCTGTCGCACTCTGTAAAGTGGAGAGATCTAATTTTACTTGGAATTTTTTTCCGATCAATAGACTGCTTCTGATAATTGATAAACTGCATATGTCGGCAATAATTCTTCTCAAGGCTGTTATGAGTCAATTCTTTGGGATCATTTAGAGCAATTAACTGTTGGCCAAGTATTATCGTTGCAAGATCATAAACCAAATCATGCATCGTCACCTTGATGGGACCTTCAGCATCCTCTGGAGCATTCTGCAGACAGATCAGTTGTTACTACTGTTAGTAGCGAGAAAGATTATCTTGATGGTAACGAACGAGCTGATTCTTACTCCTAGCTGTTAAACCTTGAGTGAATTTCACAAAATAATAATACTAGCATCGATCTTCTCAGATCTTTTTGCTATCTAGGTGTGTCCGCGTTCTGCTTAGGATGGGTGACTCTAGCCTTGAGCTATTTTATCTTTTTCTTAGCTCTCCTGCATCATTCAAGAAAAAAAAAATTTTGCACTGATCCTGATAGACCCCAAGATGCTTAAATTGGATTTCTATTTCCACTTTTAGAGAATCTCAAGAAAAAAATGGATACCAACAAGTTTTCTCCCAATATTTTCACTCCACCTGTCCCGCTCTGATTCTCACAAAATTTTCATCCACTGTTGCTCTTGTCGTCCCCTAAGCCAGCAGCACTACAGCATTTTTTTCTCCGTCCTTCACTCATAGGGCTTATTTGCTTTGCCTTGAGACAAACTTGCATAAACCAATAAGCTCCCCTAGGCGTTTGATTTCGAGCGCTTAGAGCTAAGATGCTTGCCAAGCCAAGGGTGTGGCGGCAGGGCATAAACCAAACAACTCCGATATAAATCGCATACCAAATAGACACCCACAATAGCATGTGGGGGCTTTTGTCTATGTGCCTATTTTTCCTCTCTATATGATCCATTCGGTTTAGGTATACAAAACATTTTAATGTTTCCTTAATGCTTTGTTTAATATGATTGTTTTATTTTTCTCATTTATATCTTGTAGTATTTTTACATATATTATGGTACGATTCATCTAAAGTTCTTAGACACATCCCAGCTTGTTTGTATCTTTTTGCTACCATCGAATTCTTTTAATTCTTTTACTACAAACTTGCACACCCCTCCTACATATTTGGGAAAAAGGTCATTCCTTTCCATCTCAGATAATGTTCGCTAGGGTCCTCATTGCCATTGAGGTTCTTGGGTTTTTATGTTTCCAAAACGAGCTTGAGGTTCTTGAGTTATCACTAGAGTATATTGGTTTTAATTCTTTCATCATGTTACAATTAAACATTTCAATCAGAATATTAATGTGATCATTTCCTTCAATCTTCTGATAGTGTCTTTCTTTCTAACTAACAAACAATCATCTATTCAGAAAATAAAAAAAACGATTCATAGCCTGAATGTTCAGAATTCTGTGATTCATTAGTCGCCATTCGATGAAGTAAACGGAAATTTAGCCATTGCTGGTCAATTTTTAACAATAAAAATAAGTTATTATGACTCTAGTTAGTTATATTAAGTAAATATCCCAACTTAACATTCCCAAAAAAATTTGGGCGATTGGCACATTAGCTGCTCATATAGTTCATGATGCTTTCTTTTCTTTTACTGAAATACTATGGAGAAGTGGCAAAATAGTTCGTGTGTTCATTGGGTTTCCATGGATGTGGATTCCAGTGATAACTGTGGGTAAGACCACCATGCCATTCAATTTATTGTTAAATAAGTACTAACATAGATCTGTTGACAATCTTGGAGTTTAACATCGGTAGCATTGCATCATGAAGAATGAATGAACGGATGGAAAAGAGATTATTCTACTGACCTGAGAAGTCTTGGAAATTTGAAGAAAAGACATCCCCAACAAATAGTCGACACAGTGTTTGCCATCGATGATTGATTGAATATATCCAAGGGCTCTCCATTGCTGGATGAGGTTGTCACTAGCGATAGTAAAGCCCTTGGCGTAAACTGCACAATATGTGAAGCACAACTTGAACTTTAACAGCATGTAGTAATAGCTCAACATGAGGCCCTCCAAAGGCTCTTGCAACAAAGTATTTTCTTCCATACTCAAAATAATCTTCTTGTCCCTTATATCTTCCCATGCCTCTGTAGACTTATGTTGGGATAACAAAAATCCAAGAGATCGTGCTAGTAGTGGTAGACCTGCACACTTCTTGGCGATTTGTCTACCAATTGGTTCTAATCCACATAGATCCTCACCTTGCCAGAATGGTGTTTGTCGCATCACATTCCAACAGTCATCATCTGATAAAATGCTTAAATTGATTTGGTCACTCTTGCGCACAGGGCGGATTATTCCTTGACTAGCTAGAGCACCAATATCCAATTTATCCACTACATGTTGCATTCGCGTAGTTAATATGATCTTGCTTCCCTTCCTACCATATTGCAGCATATGCTATAGGTTTTCCAAATTATCCACACCTTCCTCCCACATATCATCAAGAACAATCAAATACTTTTTGGTAGGGAGCATACTTTTCAACATTTCAGTAATGGACTGCAAATTGCCATCTTTTAGGGTGATGTACCATTCGCTTGGCTCAATACTGGTACTCCTACTCACTGTTGATATGATTATTTCCCCAATTCTTTGTAGATCAAACTTCTTAGACACATAGACCCATACCCGTAGATCAAAGGTTTTGGTTCTATTATCAAAAAAAATTGATTGGGCTAGTGTTGTCTTCCCCAGGCCACCAAGTCCAACAATAGGAATGATTGAGACAACCTCATCAGCTTCACTTTTCAGTAATTTGATTAACTTTTCCTTTTCAGTAATTTGATTAACTTTTCCTTTTCAGTATCCCTTCCTACCATTCTAATAATGTCGATGCCCCCATTGGTGGGTGAAATAATAGCTTGATTTTTAGCCACCTCATCAGCCCACATTGATGTATCTTGGGGCACCAGATCAAGGGTCCCACAACCCTCTTTCTCTATGTTGGTTAAAACTTCCTTTACCTTCTTCATCTTGTGAGCTAATGTAAACCGCAACAGGAATGGATTGTAGGATGAAAAGAATAGCTTAATCTGTAAGAGAAAAAGATAAACCATAAATAAAATTTTGTTGTACATGTGTTTTGTTTTGTATTGTAGTACTTGAATATATTCCTGTGGTATATCAACGGCTGAACAAAACAAGTTGTAGAAGAAAACATATTACATGTTTGTTGAGAAATAAATTATAATATATTGGTTGGTCACTATAATGACAAGCACAGCAAGTGCAATGGCACCCAACAAACACTCAGCCATTCAATTTCACACCAAATTAAGAGACCGTTTATGAACTCAACTGATGATGATACCTATGTTGTATAAAATTTAGAAACTCAACTTCGAACTTGAAATAAGTTAGTTGAAACAAAAAAATCTAATGTCCAGCCAAACAAGAATAAGTTCATGTGAAATTTTTGTGTACCAATAAAGTTAACCTTCTAATCATTTCACTTGCTGCACATTTTGTATTCTGTATTTTATTTCTAAACCAAGGATTCTGTGGTCTGTTTGTGGGTCTAGGACAATTTATGGCCCAAGTTGCCAGGTGAAGCCCATAAACACACCTCATGGATACCGCTTTGAGGGCCAAGTTCGTGGGCAGCCCAAGTCTAGTGAACAAAAATGCATCCTGCAGGTATGGCTGCTCTCCACCTCTTTGTTTTTTTACTTATATTGTAATACCAAGCTACTCCACTTCACACTATGTTCACTTTCAGAATAAAATACAGGCAAGGAGGAGCCAGGCATATCATGCTATGCATGGGTTAACACATACTCTTCGAAATTATGTGGCCTCAAATGAACTGGAGTAAGGAGATGTCACCAACTTATTTGTTCTCTTCTTTCTTGCCCGAGTTTTTAAAGTAAAGTTTTCGGTTTTGTAAACTGATAAAGTGTTGTTGGCATTGTAGAGTGTTTCGGCTTATTGATATTCCATATTTCTAACACAGATGACACTAAAGGTGACGTTTATGTTCCTGAACTGAGTAGGTCAGTGCTCAAAGTTGTAGATGGTGTTTCAAAAAAAAGGCTGTAGAACTTGGTATTAAATTTTCATTTAATAGTAGTCCTGAGTTTAGTTTTACTCTAGGAAATTTTGTTCACAGACACTGTTCAATCATGGAATTGGAAGATACACACCGCCCAATCGACAATTTGCCCAGTACCATTATAAAGCCATGGTTCATTGTTGCTAGACACCACACGCAATAAATTTTTCATTTTTATGGTTTGGGAGAGAGAAAGATGCGTGCATAGACCATATTGCCCTTCCAAGTTATCTTCTACCTCTAGACTCCACCTTTCTCTCTTATCTCCATCTTTGTCTCCAATTCTCCATCGATCCATCAAGCAACTAGCAAAGGCCAAGCAACATGTACTTACTCGGTACTCATCCATGGCGGAGCCATGGCCTGCCGCATCACCACCGTCATCTGATGCAGCGACAACGGAGCTGGAGCTGCCAGGGTTTCCGTTAAATCCGTCATATGCTTGGGTTCTTCCTAAAGTAGGTGGCTCAAGTTCGACATCATCCCCATAGTGCACCTGTATCGCCAGGACCCTTGGAAGCTCCCAGGCCTGGCGCACATCGACGAGCGGGAGTCGTACTTCTTCGTGCCCTCCCCCCCCTCCCGCCCCGCCCGACACACCATCGACGGCAGCGGCCGGCGCATTTGGATACTATGCGCCTCCCTACCTGCTACCCATGCAACGGCGGCCTCGACATCACCAACAGCGGTAGCGAAGGCGGACGCACCATTTGCGACGACAATGGTCGCCTCCGACCATGAATCCAACCAGCTGCGACCTCTATGATGCCCCTACCCTTACTAATGGTGGTGGTCCCTGTTCCTTACATAGATGGAGCAACCCTGGCAGTAGCGCGTCACACCCACACGGATGATGCCCGACAGCCATGGCTCATCCCACCCCACACGGACGTCACTCCAGAGACTTCGTGCCCTGGCTTCATGTCCCATCTTCGTGACACCTTCGACCCATTCCTGCTACTATTCATGGGGGTGTGTGTTGCCTGCTGGTTCCTACTACCGTCTGTGGGGAGTGCGGTGGGGCAAGTGGGGTTGGGGACAGGAGCGGTGATGCACAGTGTAGAGCTAAGGGAATGGACGAGAGAGAAGTGTGGAATCTAGAGGTAGAAGACGACTTGTAGGGGGCAATGTGGTCTATTCACGCGTCTTTCGCTCTACCGAACCATGAAAATAAATATTTTATTGCATGCGGTGTCCAGCAGCAAAGAACCACCATTTCATAATGGTACTGGCCAAATTATCATTTTGGCGGTGTGCATCGGCCAATTCCACGATTGAACGGTGTCCGTGAGCAAAATTTGCCTTTTACTTTTGGGAGATGTCATTTCATTGCTGATTTATTCATGTATAAGGTTACCACACTCAAAGAATGATTACTCACTACGTGTTTCTGTGATTCTATCACTTATTTTTGAAATAAAGGCAGGAGATCTGCCACTCAGTTCAGATGAAAGAATTGTAGGTACAAGAAGGGTAGCCAAACATGGTACCAACACGGGGCACACAAAGGGTTGAATCACCCACATGACGTGGAAGAGCACAAAACTGTCATGAGTCCAGCAACATCCCATGGCAGACTCTAGACGATCCTAACGAAGACAGGCAGATGGTCTGAAGCGAAAGGCCGCAACAGGTCATCATTGCCGAGCTCAATATGAAGAACAACTTTGACTTCCAATTTTGAACCTCTGCCCCGCCCCCTGCTTTTGCCGACCTCCAAAACAGTCTAGTCAACAAAAAAGGGGGGTTCGGCTCATATCATCGTTGCCGAGCCACATCCACTGATGTAGCAGCTCTGACTTCACGCTGCAAGTCCCCCCTCCACATGCATACCGGGTGCCGAGAAGCGAAGAGCATCAACCGGCTGTCTCTGCCGTCGTCGTTCCCTGACATCCCATAGGAACCCTTCCAGAGGGGCATCGACACACCGGCTGCATGCAGCAGCTACAAAGATGCATCGCCGCCACCCCCTCCGGCCAGGCACACGGAACCGGGCCTTGCCTTGCCTCGCGCAACACACCGCCGTACAGCGAAGCCATTGCCGGCCATCCTTGCAAACCCTGGTACCCGCAGCTAAGAAGGCTAGCCACCGCCAGCCACCGTCGGTCGAGCGATCCCCGCCACCGTGGGCGCCGCCCCTAGCCCAACGGACCCGGCCATGAGAATGGAGAACCCGGCACTCCAGGCCTGTGCAGCCGCCCCCACCATTGCCGACACCACCAGCACTGCCCCCGACCAGGGGGTGCTGGATCCGGCTGACCGGGCACCGGATCTAGCCACCCAAGCCCTAGAGCAGCCCAGGCCAGTCCCGCCAGTGCAGCCACGTGAAGAGGAGGTGGGACTGTTGGAACAGCTCAGGAACACGTGTTCTGCCCGCTCTCAATCTGATTCGCTCACTCTCGCTCTCGCACGCGCCGGCGGACCGAGGAAGAAGATGAACAGCCGGTATCTTGACCTCTCTGTATTACATTGAACTCGACACTCCGGAGCACACGAAGTACATGGACTTTTGTAGGCAAGGGACGCATCAGGAGCTCTCCTCCACGTCCTTCATTCCTGCAGGACCTGCTCAGCCTTGCCCAGGGAGCCACTTGCTCGCTCCGGACGTGGCGGCCTTCTCCGCATAGACTGGCGCTTATAGCCACTACTCCTAACAACTCCAAGACTCGATCAACACAGCAGCTGGCGCACTTCCGCACAATCTGCACCTAGACTTGGACGGCAACGACCTTGCCAACCTACTGGACCCGAGCTCGCCGAACGAGCTCAACACGCGGACAGCGCGACACACACGTGCACAGCACGACACAAACGTAGGCACGCCAGAAACATACCTATGGCGTGTTTATTCTAAAAATCTCCCCCTAAACATGACTCCCCCTAACCTACGACGTCGCCACCCATCCTAACGTACAGGACTCCGGCTCTTCATAGACCATAGCAGGGAGCACACCTTCTTTGTCTCCGGGGCCGCCGCACACTCGCCGTTGCCTCGATGCTGCTGCCCCCATCGTTGTTGTCATCCCGCGGCTGCCGCTACGGCCTCCAGACGTGATGCCAACCACGCAGCATGCCTCCGCGCGAACGCCGTGGCCTTCTTCTCCCTCTCCGGTGACGCACGCCACCGCTTCATCCCTATGTCGCACGCCACTGCTCCCCGGCCAGAACGACGCCCCGCCTTACCAAGACAGGAACAATGCGCGATCCACTGTCTAACCGCAACGCCTAGCCTTGCGTCGCCACGGGCTCCCTTACGTGCACCGACACACGGCCCGGCGACCTTCAGCGCGCAGCCACGTACAGGCCACTGTGAGCACTCCTTCGGGCGTCGCATCGCCGCCGTCCGTGCGTTCCTTGCCGCTGCGCCGAGCCACCACTGCCTCGCCGGCCGCGCTGCCGGTCGCGTGCCACACCCGCGCCGAGCATCACGAGCGCGCCCTGCCGCAGCCCTCCCAGCCGCCTCGCGCCGCCACTCACGCCGTGCGCCGCGCTTGTGCCTGCGCCCATGAGCCACCACCGGCGACCCCGCAGCACGTCGCGCCCACGCCCTGCTACGCGCCCCAGCCCGCAGCTCCGCTGGCCGCCGCACCAAGGCAGCCTCAGTGCTGCATGTGTCCATAGGCCGACACATGGCCCGGAGCTTCACGCATCACAGCCGTCAGCGAGCACCACCGGTACACCTCAGTCGAGGGGAACGGATCCCCCAACTATCTAACCTTGCTCTTGATACCAATTGTTGGAACTGCGTAGGAACGCGTGTTCTGCCTGCTCTCACTCTGATTCGCTCACTCTCACTCTCGCACGCGCCGGCGAACCAAGGAATAAGATGAACAATAATTTCGACGACGATCACTGCGGAGCCACTGCTCCTGTATCTTGGCCTCTCTGCCTATTGCCGTTGTCACCCAATATTTTGTAACGCTTACATGTACAGTGCCTCTTCATTCTTTTTGTTCCAGGTTCCAGCTTCAGATGGGTCTATCTACATTTTCTAAAGCAAACAAAGTATGCACCCTACGTTATTGTAATGGTATATAGAATTAGTTTTCAATTATACTTGGCGATAAAAATATTTAGTTTTGTCAGACTGCTTGGTAATGACTCCATTCTAATTTTATGAAGAATCTTCATGCTCAGGGCACTCCGTAGGCTGGATATAACTGCCTGAATATCTTCTTTCCTTCTCCCATTTCTACTAAATATTATATTTTGGAAAGGAGTCATTTGCAATTGCAGCTATAGACTCCCACCTCTGCGGCTCTGCCCTTAGTCAATTGACTCTGATGACGTGAGTGCAGTCCTAAATAAAAGTTGGTGCCGCTGTTGAAATGGAGGCAACTATGAACTTAGTACGACTGATTTCAGAATCAATTGCCTCAACGATTCATGTTTACCAAAATAATATCACGGTCCTGCTTGAGTTGCCTATGCACGGGCATTTTATTTTTGCCAGGTTAAAACAAGGCCTAATTTAAATGTTGTTATGGCTAAATTGATACACTCAATTTTTATTTTAACAATGAGACCACACTATCAATTTTAAATTCACAGATATGATGTAACGCGTTCGCAACTTTTATTTTAAAATTAAGGATTAGCAAGGTTCCGCTTCTCTTCCCCAGCAGCATTCTAAAGCTTATTAATTTGGGAGTGATCAGATGGGCAAATATCAGTTAAAAGCATATAAGTGGAACCGAGAGTTTTAAAAATGGGACAACCCTCACTTCGGAAAAAGAAGAAAAAAATGAAAATTAACTAAGAATATTGAAGTTTAGCATCTGTACCTTGGGTTGGTCCTGCTTAATGAGTTCAATAGCGTCGAACTCATCCAGCAAGTCCTCAATGTCGTAGGCTGCAGCCTTGAAATCCTTCATCCAAACCCGCATGATCTCTCGTCTCTCTCCTTCATCCTGGCCCTCCCTCCGGTCAGCATGGCGCATCAAAGCTTGCAGCTTCACCATGGTCCTCTTCAAGCCATCCACGTCGTCCTTGAATCTCCACAAC
The DNA here is from genome assembly GCF_016808335.1 of Panicum virgatum. NCBI lineage: Eukaryota > Viridiplantae > Streptophyta > Magnoliopsida > Poales > Poaceae > Panicum > Panicum virgatum. The sequence continues at coordinate 31,140 of NW_024376278.1, forward strand.
AGGGTAGCCTCATCCCAGACAAGCTCGGCAAGCTTGCTGGCGATCAGCCCGCCAACGGCGCTTGCCATCTCGTGGCCGGCGCCGACCAGAACAACTCACAAGGGATGCTGGCTGCTGCAGTGTATGTGGGAGCTTCTTGGGTGGAGGACTGGTGCTCCCCATGTTAATCCAACACCCTGCATATAAGGTTGTCTTTGGCACCTACTAAGCAGCTTTGCATCGATACCTTGAGTGTACTCTGCACACGGTCCTTTATTCAGTACATTGACACCACGCAAAGTAGTGTACTCTGCACACGGTCCTTTATTCAGTACATTGACACCACGCAAAGTTACATGTATGAATAGATGTCACACCCGGTTTTAAAAACAAAACCGAATACATAACTATATGTATACTAGGATCAAGTTTCATACATATAGTAGTGACTTCATAAGTGAATAATCAGTAACAGTATCACGAAAAGAGAATTACAACGACTATAAAGATTATCAGAGATACACAGCTTATCCTGGAAACGAAGACTCTAAACTTCACAGGCAATCAACCGGGGGTTGCATAGGCCTACAACTCAGCAACATCTTCAGCTAACCTCACAGCAACTTTCTCTTCTGAGCAGCAATAAGCAAGGATGAGTATACTTATGGTTGGTACTCAGTAAGGCCACAAGAAATAACCAGAAAGTGATTTAAATCCATCTTAAAGTTAATTTAATCATGTGAGGGTCCAAACCGCTCTTCACCGTGATCACGGCTGATATATCAATTTTCACTCTGCAAAGGTTGTACACTTTCACCACAATCATGTTTTCCCTTGATGCCCGGGTTTGCAAGGCCCTTAAACACTTCCGAGGTGAGTGGCAGGGATACACTACGAGATCTTTACAAAGATTCTCTAACATGTGACAATTCGCTAAGGTTTCAAGTCAAAGCGGTCATAACACTTCCTAACGAGGAGGTACCTTAGCAAAGGACCACATATCAAAGCCTCAAGCGGACCGAGCTATACCCCGATGATGCATCCCCTGTTGCCCTTTCGGTAAGATTGTCACAAGCAAGAGTTTCTAATTAATTAGCCAAGACCAGAGCCATATAGTATTGTGGTTGTACTGTTTTCCTAGGTGGTTCTCCATGTTCCAATTAATTCATAGTATTCTTGTAATAAAGCATAGGTAGAAGAATGGTTAGGGACACTTGCCTTTCTCCAACGAAAAGCTACTCTTACTGCTCTTCAGCTCTTGCTCACTTGGAAAACTTGATCTTCAAGCTTCGAACAGCGATCCTTCTACTCGAAGCAATCATTGGGCACAAACATACAAAACAACAAACAAGTACAACTAAGAACAATACACCAAAATAAAAGAAAAGCTTTAAAAGTGCGTACTAAAGGATAGGGCTCGTTGCTACGGTTACGAGAGCGCAAAGGACGCGGAAACCGGTTCTAGGGTTGAAAAAGAGACAGCTATCGGAAGATTTACGTTACAAAAGAAAAGAAAGAACTATAAGCTTTATTTATTTTAATTAAAAAAACACATGTAACGATATTTGAAAGAAAATATCCTGGGTTATAGTTAATCATATTATATTTGTATTGAAAGTGATCGGGTGCTCTAGCCTAAGAGGGGGAGGGGGTGAATTAGGCACTAATAAAAACTTAGACCTATGGCTCCAACTAGTTTGCACAAAACTTAAACTAAAACATGCTATCTAGATGTGCAACTAGGTTGTTCAAGTGTAAAACCCCTATCCCAAAAGAGTTTAGCAACCTATAGCCTTTCCTATTAAGAAACTATTCTATGAAAGTAAAGGCACACAAATTGCTAGTATGAAATGCGGAAGCTTAAAGAGCGGGATAGGAGATAGCAAACTCTTGACGCGGGTGTTTATCCCGTGGTTCGGTTAGCCACAAAGGCACACCTACATCCACGTTATTGTAGCACTCACTAAGAGTATTGCTACTCGGCCACCAAGTCTCTTCCGTGAACACAATCACGGTCACCTTGGCCCCGGGTTCCACTAAGGAGCTTCTCCACAAAGGATGGGGGTCTCCACGTCCCCCGCACAAAGATGTCGTCGCCGCTCCACACCAAGTCGGAGGGTCGATGACGTTGCCGGCGAGCTTCACGCTCCAAGGTGCCGGCGCACCAAGCTCTTGTTTTGGTTCACTAGAGAACCACAGCACAAATGCTCTAAGCCTTGCAATCTCACTCACTAAGAGCTAATCCTTTACACAACACTCTCAAAGTGTGCTAAGGGCTAAGGATATGATCTTGATGCTTTTGTATGGCTTGGAGATGTTCTTGGGTGTGTGTGGGATGTCCAGCAACTCCAGCAATCTTCAAATGGCCGGGGTGAGGCGTATATATAGGCCACCAAGTCTTGTAGCCGTTGCTCCAACGGTCAGCTGAAAATCTGCGTACCACCGGAAGAACCGATGCCTCTGGCAGGGTAGCGTCGGTTCATCCGGTCACTCATAACCCGAAGTAGCCGTTGGACTCCTGACAGCTGACGCAGAGACCACCGGTTGAACCGATGCAATGCACCGATGCCTCACCGGTTCAACCGGTGCTGAAGGAATCTTCTCCTGGACGCTGACGTCATTACACCGGTGGTATGCACCGATGCACCGTCGGTTCAACCGGTGCTGAAGAAACTTCTTCTGGGCCCTTGACATCGTAGGGGCGGCCCTTTGGGCCTTGCTACGCCTATCTTCTCTATCTCTTTGTCATCACTTGAACCTAAAAGCCTGAGAATAGTCATCTTAACAATCATATTAGTCCAAGTGTTGTGTTGTCATTCGATCACCAAAATCACTCGAAATGGCATAAATGGTGCCATGTTCGTTACAATCTCCCCCTTTTTGGTGATTGATGACAACACAATCAAAGCAAGTATAAATTTGCAAAAATTGACAAATTTAACTACTTGATACCAATTGAAATTAATTGAAAACCGCTTACGCTTGCTTGGATGTTTACCACCATCCAATGATGACTTGGCCTCCCCCTAAAACCATGATTTCCCCTTTGATCCTCCCCCTATGTTGCTACTTCTCCCTCATCACTTGATTCACTTAGGTGTTTCTCCCCCTTTGGGATATGCTTCTCCTCCTTGAGAAAATGCCTTGCTTTGATCCACATTTCTCCCCCTTTGGAATCAAATCACCTAAAAGGTCTTGCTCCAACAAAGGTTTTGCAAAACAATATAGCTTAAGAGAAGATTAGTAGCCTAGGGAGTTAGCTCCATGACTCATGATCCAATTGTATGATATCAATGAAGATACCAATTGAAAACTTTACTATGGTGGATCACAAAATCACAAAACTATCATGACATGAGCTAAGCTTTCCACAAGTATGTGCACAAAAAGATACAGTGAAAATCAAGTGCACAACTAGATATTATAACTAGAGAGCTTAGATCATATCATGCACGGAGGTAGCTCTAAAGTATATAGGATATGACAATGATACCAAATTAAAGAATTGAGAACCTTGCATACCTCCGGGGGTATTTGTTTACCTTGCATGTACCAATTGAAAGTGACTTGCAACCAAATGAAAGTCTTTGAAAGAAGAGCTCTTGGTACACCAAGGTTAAGCAAATGTATGAGCACATAGCCTATGAACTTAGATATGAGCATTTAAGTTCAATAGAGCATGACTCAATATGCATGAAAGCACAATTTATCTAATCACTCTTTTAGAGTTGTTTGTTCACATTGATCGTGAAAAATATTCTCTTACAGTGTTAACTCCACGTGAGACTACAAAAGATAAGCTAGAAAACATGTTAGTCTCAAAATCACAAGCCATAGAGTGAACTCCCCCTAAACGTATGCATTTAGTGTTTGAATCACTAAGCAAATATATGCACAAAGTTTTTGACAACAATGGGAAGTTTACTCTATAGCTTGTGCTCATGGTACACATATGAAAGACATACCTTATGAAGTCCATGTACCATGAAAAGTGACCTTGTGTAGCTTTCTACACACTTATCAAACCATGTAGGTTGCTCATGTGTTAGAGTCATGACACAAGCAACCCACCATATATAACACTAGGAGATGCAATGCAACTATCCTAGCAAAAAACAATGGAGCTTATATGATGCTTGAATTGAAAATTTAGCTACCATTACCTTATGGGGGACTTGGGCAATAGATGACCAAGTATTTGGCTTAGCTTCTTTTGGCTTGAACCTTCATTTCAACTTGTAAGCTAAGCCTCCAAATCCCCCGTAGCCAATCTTGGGCTTCAAGTCTCCTTTGGAACCCACACCATTTGAGGCCCCTTCATATTGATGATGATATCCTTGGGCACCCAAATGGGACGGCCCTTTGGGCCTTGCTACGCCTATCTTCTCTATCTCTTTGTCATCACTTGAACCTAAAAGCCTGAGAATAGTCATCTTAACAATCATATTAGTCCAAGTGTTGTGTTGTCATTCGATCACCAAAATTACTCGAAATGGCCTAAATGGTGCCATGTTCGTTACATGTATTTATAAAGACGAAGTAGAACTTAGTCATATTTTATTTATGATTGTCTATGTAGAAATTACAGTAATTGAACAATTAATTATAAAAGAACATGTGACAACATCTAATCGCATAGCTTTATGATTCGTGTTGAACTAAACAAATATTTAAAAAAAACACATTTAAGTTGGTGTTAAGCATATTAACATCAATTATGAAAACCGAGGTAAACATCTAATTAGCTTTTAATTAGAAAAGCTAGATGAGAGGATATTATTCAAATTAAATCTATGTTTAATTTAAAAATAGGCACAACAACACTACTAAACGATAGCTTAGGCTATTAGACGCAATAAGAACGGGTTGAAATGGATCTAAAATGTGGAAACTACGGAAGAAACAAGGCTACAGGGACCTATACGTGATTAGCTAAAGAGTTAGAGGGCTAACAGAAAAGATTAGCAAGACACAGCAAACTGTGCTCGCAAAGGATAACAAGGTGATAAAGCTACTGCACAAGTTGTACGGATCACGTGAGCGCAAGAATTGATGAAAACAGAGTTAAAACGACCAAGATACGACCATTGGATCTCGATCCAACAACTCAGAGCAGTTAGGGCGTCTCGGCTGAGCGGATTGCAGCTTGGGAGGCAGCTCGGCTTCGTCGGGTAGCTCGACAGATCGGCTTGTGGCTCGGTGACGGCTCGGGCGGCGTAGGGACACCGGCGGCGAGCGCGTGCGGCGGCGGAGTCGCCGAACTTGGCCAAAATCGGCTATCCAGGGCTTGTTTTGAGCGCGGCTTGCACAGGGAGAACGAGGGGGCGAAGGGGAAGGCGATGGGAGGCTCGGCGCGGGGCCTTGACGAGCGGAGCAGACGCACGACGGCGGTGTGCAGCGAGGTTGCTCTGGCAAGCAAATGCGCATGCGATAGGGCGAGAGAGAGAGAGAGAGGGAGAAGGGTTGGCTAGGCTCGTTACCATGATGCGCAGCTCTGGTGGTGGCTCTTGGCGAGGTTGGAGCGGCGGCGGGGCATCACACCCGAGCGCGGCGGAGGCGGCGGAGAGGCGGGAGCTAGGGTTAGGTTTTTGGGCGGCGGCGGGGCATCACACCCGAGCGCGGCGGAGGCGGCGGAGAGGCGGGAGCTAGGGTTAGGTTTTTGGGCGGCGGCGGCTTCGGTCGATGGGGTCCAAGGGCACGGGGCGGCACTATTTAAGAGGGCAAGGGGGCAGGCTTGGTGTGCGGGTCGGACCCAAGCGGGGCGCGCGACGCGGCCGGACTCGGGCTCAAGTCCGTGCCCGGTGCGGGGGAGGGGAAGGCCCCGACGGGCGGGGCTCGCCTGGCAGCGAGGGGGAGAGGAGAGAGGGAGGGGGCGCGCGGGGCAGGTTGGGCCGGCCTGTTGGGCCCAGTGGGTTGGGCCGCGCGGGGAAGGAAGAGGACGCTGCTGGGCTGGGCCAGCAACCGGTCCCGGGCTGGGGAAGGACAGAAGGGAAAAAGAAAAGGGGAGAGAAAAAAAAGAGAGGGGGGAGCTGGGCTGGCCCAAAGGAGAAAAAAAGGGATGTTTGGGCTAAAAGAAAAAAGAGAGGGAGCAAAAAGGAAAAGGGGATTTTGAAATAAAAAGGGGGCAAACAAATTCACTTGAATTTAAATTTAGAAATTTAACTTCAACTAAAGGCAAACAAGAAACAAAGCAAAGCAGCATAAATGCAAGATAAGAAGAACAACCTTATCTAATTTAGAAAACAACCAATTATTTTCCTTAACTAAATTTCCAATAAAGATAATAAATGTTGGGAAAATTTTAAAATTATTAGAAAATCATTGCTTTATTCTTCCTTTTAATCACATCCTGAAATCCAACATTTTCAGGGTGTGACAATAGATCCTTGCCTCTTTGTGCAAAGAACAACTTTATATGTTTTGAGGAAAAGAAGGGGATGCGGTTTCCAGATTGCGTGTGCTGAGTCTAGGATTGATCTTTATTCCCACATTGCTTGGACGATATTCAAATTGCAAACCACACAAGATGAAGGTTTTTCTGATGGTTAAAGCGAACCCAATAAGACCTTAGCATAGTGTGTCTCTGTCGGGTGCCGGCAACCGAAACCTAATAAGGCTCCTATTTTCTAACAAGCTGCTTCATGTTAGGAGGACCAGGGCCAGGGGTTCCGACATCTATGCAAAATTTTATAATGTTTCCCAAGTTTCAAATTTAGTTGAAGAATTCATAGTAACATAATCTGGAAAGGATTTAATCTCAGAAACTGTCATATTAAAACATCGGTTTTTTATATCCTTGAATCTCCTGAAATAATCAGAGGCCGATTCATCATGGCTTTGCCTAACCGATGTCAAATCCGTCAACTTAGCTTCATTTTCCCCACTGAAAAAGTGACCATGAAACCTACGCTCTAACTGGTTCTATATTTGAATAGAATTTGGAGCAAGCGAAGAAAACTAAGAGAAAGCGGTTCCAGTTAAAAATAAAGAAAATAATCGCACACATAAATCATCATGGAAACCAGTTTCTCCCAACTGCAGAATGTATTGACTTACGTGCTCCAAAGTTGTATGAGTATCATCACCATTAAACTTCATGAACTCGGGAACACACAAACCAACAGAATAAGAAATAAAATCAAATTAAGGTGTATACGGCTTTTGATACAAACGAGAATTACCCATATCCACCCCAAGCTTAGTTTTAATAATGTTAGCCAGATCCTCTTTAAATCTAGAGAAATCGGCTTGATAATTCCCGCTGGTCAAAGCTTGTGATGCAGATGCAAGACGATGCAAATCTGGATAAGTAGATGTCATCATCTGCGTAGCATGAAGAATCGGTCCATTATGGGGACAGGATCCCTGCAGTGTACTGCCCACTGCTGCAGTACGAGGGGGTGTGTAGGTCATCAACTCATTGGTTCGGCCAGGGGTAGCTGAACTAGGAATCGATGTGAGCGGTGTAGGCGAAGATGGAGTAGGCACCATCGCACTGGGCTGACCGGTCGTCTGACCGGTTTGACCGCGGTAGCCTCGACCGGTCTAACCGGTTCTGTCTGAACCGATGAAGGTGGCGGCGTCTGCCCTACAAAGTAGCCCGGCAGCGTCTGCCCTACAAAGTAGCCCGGCGTCATGCCTAAGTGTGTATCTGATGCAGGCGTTGGCGTAGCCGATGAGCTAAGATTTAAAACCTCCAATGTATAAGAATTACCCACAACACTTTTATTCCTTTTCAACGCATCTATTTCATCGGACATGGAAGCAAGCACATATCACCCGCAATTAATTGTGCAACAGAATTTTTTTTGATCGAGCATCAGTGATAGTTGCGTAAGTAAATCAGAGAGTTTATTGCTTACATTGGGGATCTCTTCAATCTGATTATTACTCAACTTGAAGGATGGCATGACGAATTCTTCGACCCTCTTGACGAAGCCACCCCGATTCTTCTTGAAGCCCTTCAAGAACCGCACCTTGAAGTGCTCCTCGGTGACCAGGTAAGACTTGTGCTCCTCTTCGGTGAGTTCCTCCATCGTCACTGTGATGATGTTGTCTTTGTCGAGGTTGGTGATGGAACTCATCTTCTTTGGGGTAGATTAGATCGATTTTCGACAACCAAGATCTTCTTCACCAGTGGAGTCGCCAAAAAGTGTGTTGACACAGAATTACGCCAAATACACTAGGATGCGCCACAACGCGCGGATCATCGACACGACCTTCACCAACGGGCTCACTATGCACAGACCGGTATAAGCAACTAGTTAGACCGGTTCTACAGGGAATGCCATGAAGACCTAAAACCTCGAGCTCGGGAGCGACACCGTCAGAGCTCGCTGATCTAAGGTTGCTCTGAGTTCGGTAGGCCAGTCAGAACGCCGTAGAGATGAGCGAAGAATAGCAGTTAGGGTTTGGAATAGGTTAGGGTTTGAGAGACGAAAGTAAAGGACAAATTGTATTGATTCAATTGTGGATAACCCTCAATCAGCCTTAGCCTTCACACACACACACACACACACACACACATATATATATATATATATATATATATATAGGCCGGGGAAGTCGTACCCCTTCACGAATAGGTTTACAAAGATCCACGAATTACAAAATCTACTCCTACTTGAATCACAATCGGCCAGACCGGTCTGACCAATCGGCCCCACCGGTCCACCGGTCAAACCGGTCGGACACAGCCTCTGCCAATTTTGGCTGTCAACAACATCCTTTTGCTTTGTTGGCGCAGATTCAGGGCCAACACATGAGCATGCTCGAACGCATGGCGCGAGGAGGGGCTCGCTGCAGCACCTCCTGCGCAGGCCGGTCAGACTGGTCAGGGGGACTGGTCAGGGGGACTGGTCAGACTGGTCAGGGGGATAGGTCAGACCGGTTCGCCGGGGTAAACCAGCGAATCTGACGAACGCTCTCCCGGGAGGGACCCCGTCAGGGCAAGCATACGCAGGGTTGTTCTATGGTCGGCAGGCCACCTAGAACACCTTCAGACGTCGTCGAGACGCAAGAAGAATAGCAAATATGGGATAGGAGGAGCTAGGGTTTGGAGAGGACAAAAAATAGTATGAATATTGATCTACTCGACGATAGCTATCTAATGTTAAAGTTTATTTTGCATTTTGAGCAACTTTACCAGACCAGTTTGACCAGTTTAGGGGACATGTCTGAATGGTTCCCCCAGTCGTGCCAATTTTGATCGTCGACACGCTCCGCGTTGTCAACCTAGTGGAGGGAGACGAGGAGGGGTGCCCGTCTCTGACGGCGACCCCGTGGAGAAGGACTTCAAGGAGGCCGAGCAGCGGGGCATGCAGCTCCTGGCGAGCACGGGGATCAGGGACAACTTCCTGGTGTCATACGAGCACAGATTCGCGAAATCAGAGTTCAGTGTCGTCCAGAAGGCGACATTGGAATGTGTTGCGTCAAGCAGGTGCCTATCCGCAATAGTTTTTGAGCAAATATATAATTGTTACACCTTCCGTTTCAATTTCATTAATCAGTCTGGCGGTTTGGGTATTCGTGACTTGCTAGGAATTGGAAGATTTTCATTATGTAAATCACTTAATTTACCTGCCTATAGATGTTGTTACCTTGCAAAAGAAAATTTATGTTATGTGTACAGATTTTAAAGCCATAGAGCAGCAATTTATTACCTTTTCATAGCTGTACGCAGTACATAGAAGTTTCATTAGAATTTAAATATTGATTATAAGTATTTCTTTATGTCCATGAGCTTAGTTTTCAAATGGTCTGACATGTGTCAAACGGAAGATGAGTTTCTTTATAGGGATCATACCCTAAATTAAGTTTATATCTTTGGTTTAATTAACTGTCCAAATGCATGGACATATGGTGACTTAGAAATTCTAGTTGTTAGCACAGCACATATATTTATGAACTCTGTCGGTTCTTTCATTCATCCACAAATTAGTAGTACTATTGACATTGTCCAACAGAATGGTTATTAGCCTTTCTTGCACTTTTGTATTATTTCCAAATTATAACCTGTTCACATAATGCGGTATGTTCATATACAAATTATTTATCTTGCTTTTAACTATGTTCACTAGTGCTGAATGGGGCTTTAGTCCCGGGCTGCTACTGGCTTTAGTCCCGGTATTTTAACCAGGGTTAGCAGTCCGGGACTAAAGTCCCGGGTCCAATAACCGGGACTAAAGGGTATGGGTAAGGTAAAAAAATATTCTGCGTGGGTTAGGACTCGAACCCGAGACATCTCGCTTCGTATGTAGCTTGCTTACCACCCTACCTACACAGCATATGTGACTTTGAATGGGATGCCTTCCTTTTAAACTAACTCGCAAATAACCCTTTAGTCCCGGTTGGAGCCACCAACCGGGACTAAAGACCCTTTTGGTCCGTGTTGGAACTATCAACTGGGACTAAAGGGTCATCCTTTAGTGCCGGTTGGTGTTACCACCCGGGACTAAATATTCAGGACCTTTGTTCCTGGTTGGAGCCACCAACCGGGACTAAAGGGTGAGTTTTAGTCCCGATTGGTGGCTCCAACAGGCATTAAAGCTCCCCGCCGCCCCCTAGCCGTTGGACCCAGGACTAAAGCCTTCATTGGTCCCGGGTCCATTGGTGGCCGGGACTAATGTGGAGGACCAAATACCCTTTCTGTAGTAGTGGTTTGTGGTTTCTTATATCATGTTTTCATTATAGGACTTCTGTGGTAGCGCATAGTGAACTTTGCATAAAAAATTAAAATGAAAGGAAACAATTTCCATTTTATTGCAAAGAGTCTTGAATCACAGCGGTTAATAGTTAGACAATCAACTATTATAAAAGTGGAAGATGCCTCACAGAATAAACATGTTATCAATACCAATTCACTATCTCTCTCCCGTTATGCCAAGGACTTGAACATGACGCCGCAGCAAAGAATTGAGATTAGAAAGCCTGAACTACTAGGGAGCAATGAAGAGACCAACACTACTACAAAATTCTATTTATCGAGGCATGGCAGGCGGCAATGATGGTGATGATGGGTATGGTGATGAGCATGGTGATTTGTTGGGGCCCGAAGATGCAGAGATTTTTGAGAACCTTGCTAACCGTATGGACCAAGAAGATGTCTTGTTTGGTAATCCGAAGTGGCTTGAGAATTTCAAGGAGATGAAGCAGGCGGCAATTGATCCGCTGTATAAGGACTGTACGAAGCAATGGACGGCATTACGTTTTAACCTCCAATTGCTGATGCTGAAGTCTCGCCATGGGTGGTCCGACACTAGTTTCAATGACCTGTTGCGTATGCTTGCTGACACATACCCAGAGGGTAACAAGGTGCCCGCCAATACCTATCGAGAGAAGAAAATGATCCGGCCAGTGTCGATGAAGCTTAAAAAGTTCCATGCGTGCACTAACCACTGTATCCTGTATCGGGGCAAGTATGAGAACTTGCATAGCTGTCTGCACTACAGCGCGAGTCGGTACAAGAGGAATGCCGGTTGTCGCGCAGAAGTGGATGATGAGGGACCCAAGAGTAGGCAGAAGAAGAAGAAGACGGCCAAGCAGATCCCGGTTCCTGAGGGTGAGGAAGAAGAGGGCTACATACAGAGGAAAAGTCCTGCCCTATCAGTGTGGTACCTCCCTGTGATCGATCGCTTGCGTGCGCTATTCGGTAACCTAGAGGATGCCAAGCTGATGTCGTGGCATTCATCGACAGAACGTATCAAGGGCGATAGCAAGCTACGACACCCCTCCGATGGCAAGCAGTGCAAGAGTTTCAACGCCAAGTTCACGAAGGAGTTTGGTGACGAAGCGAGGAACGTCTGGTTCGCACTAAGTACGGATGGGATGAATCCCTTCGGTGACCTCAGCAGTTCCCACAGCACTTGGCCGGTCATCTTGACTATCTACAACCTACCTCCCTATCTATGCAGAAGCGTAGCTATATTTTACTAACCATGCTTATTTCTGGCCAAAAGCAACCAGGCAATGATATAGATGTGTTCCTGGAGCCACTCAAGGAGGACATGAAGATGCTATGGGAAGATGGGGTGAAAATGATGGATGCGTCCGTAAAGAAGGAGTTCACTCTAAAATCCATCATCTTTGTCACCATCACCGATTACCCTGGCCTTTTTGCACTGTTGGGGCAGGTCAAAGGGAAGTCAGGTTGTGTAGTGTGCATTGACGGTACCTCCTACACTTATCTTACTGGATCGAAGAAATTGGTGTACATGTGGCATAGGCGATTCCTCACCAAAAAGCACAGGTACCGAGATCCTTCGATGAATCAGTTCTTTGACAAAGATCCCGATCCTCAAATTGATGAGCCAGAGAAGACGAGTTATGGGAAAAAGGTGTTTGAAATGGTGAATGCATAAACATAGAGTTTGGGAAAAAGAAAAAATCTAAGGAAGATGGGACCACAGCAAAGAAGAAGAGGAAGCGGGATCAGATGGAGGAGAAACAACCACCTGTCACCCCAGTACCTTTCAAGAAGCAGTCGTGTTTCTTCAAGTACTTGTCGTACTGGAAGGAGCTAGATACGCCCCATGCCGTACTAGTCTCTATGAAGGACCTCACATTAACCAGCTTCAACGCACATGACTGCGACATCATGCTCATGGTGTTCCTCCCAATTGTCATCAGGGCAATCGGTCAGGGTACGTGAAGATGGTCATTACACGCCTCGATTAATTCTTCAACTGGATCACACAAAAGGTCATCGATGAAGCTAAGCTGCCAAGCATGAAACAATTCATCGCAGAGACAATTTGACAGCTCGAGATGTGCTTCCCGTTGTCTTTCTTCGATATTATGCCGCACCTGATGATGCACATGGTTGATCAGATACAGGACCTTGGGCCTGTATACCTGCTCCAGATGTGGACGTACGAGAGGTTCATGTCGACATTGAATAGATACGTCTATAACCGTGCTTACCCAGAGGGCTCTATGATCGAGGCATACACAACAGAGGAGGCCATTAACTGCTGCACCAAATACATTCGGGATGGAAATGCAATTGGGTTGCCCGTCCATCCGCACGAAGGCAGAACCTTAGGGATGGGGTGCACGGGGAGGAAAGTATGCACCGATGTAGAAGAAGAAATTGTGCAAGAAGCTCATCACAACGCCCTTAATCAGTTAGTTGTCATGGATAAGTGGGTTGAGAAGCACCTGGAAGAGCTCCGTCGTGGTCGTGACGGACGCACAGAGGCATGGGTACAGAGACAGCACAAGATCAATTTCACGACGTGGATCAAACAACAAGGCATACCTCGCAATCGTGATGCGGTGGAATCGAGGCTTGCGTACGGTCCATCTTCCCAAATCACCTCGTGGCAAGGATACGACATTAATGGATACAGGTTCCACACGAAAGAGAAGGATAAGAAGAGCACAGAATAGAAAAGCGGGGTTCGATATGAGGGCATCGACGAGGCCACTAGGGACACCAAGGCATACTTTGGGCAGATTTAGCAGATATGGGAACTTGACTACGGCGGTGAACTACAGATACCCATCTTCCAATGCCAAGGGGTAAAGCCGAATGCGGTTGTCGTGGACGAGTATGGGCTAACCACCATAGAGCTTGGAAGTGTCGGGTACAAAGATGATCAATGGGTACTAGCAAACCGCGTCGCTCAGGTAGCCTTCTACCCGAAGCCCAGAGATTCCAAAAAACATGCGGTTGTATCAGGAAAGCAGAGGATCGTGGGAGCTGATGGAGTGCAGAGCCCCAAGAAATACAACTTCTCTGATGGAGTGCTGATGGAGCTCACAACATTGCTTTTTGGACATTTTGTAGTCCAGTGGAAAAATTTGGAGAAAAATGTATTATAAGTTCAAGTTGAGGAAAAAACTTAACCGAGGCGGGCTTCATAAAATAACCGCCTCGGTTAATGTTAACCGAGGCGGTCCTTGTGCTCCGCCCGCCTCGGTTAATGTTTGCCTATATAACCCCCCCCCTCCGTACCGGCCAGTTTCAAATCTCGCCGTAACGCCGCTTCGTCCCCGAAGCGCTGCTGCCACGCGAGACAACCCTAGCGCCGTGCTCGCGCCGCCAGCCCTGCGCCGCCACTCCTGCACCGCCCTAATAATATTAAAGAAGTAAAATTTCTCTCCACCAATTTTTTTGTCCACCTTCCTCTAATTGCCCGGAAAGTGGAGAGTTTCTTCCTCTAATCGCGTTGAGAAGCAATATGTATTGTTTAATCATGGAATTCCGGGAGTATAAAAAAATGAAGCAATGCACACAGTTACATGCACAAAGCATACATTTACTAGGCTTAGCTTTTTGAGAGGATTCTTACCTTCAATCCTGGATTCGTCAACCTTTAGTAATCAAATTCAACTTCTGGGATGCGAGAAATCTTGTGGGCATCCTCCCCCTTGCATCTCTTAACCAGCCTTGGATAGTCTCTAATGGACAGTCTCTTCAAGGTGGTAAGGTTCCGTATGCTTTCAGGAAAACATGTCAGCTTGGGCGGGGACCAGATGAATAATTCTTCAAGGGAAATGAGCTGCCCCAGCCATTCCGGTAGTATCTCCAGGTTGGGTAAATACAAAAGTAGCCCTCTGAGAGAGGGGAACCAGCATAGACTGGCCTCCGGCAAGGACAATAACGAGCTGTCGTATGCCAAAGACATTCAATTCCTCAAGGGTGGAAAGGTGTTGAAATCAACCACGGCGGGGTCACGGTGTGCCACCGAGAGGGGAGAGGGCGCCGCCACATGAGGATGGTAGAAGCTAGGCCCTAGGTGTTGGGTCGCGGTGAGCCGCCTTGGAAGGAGGGGTATCAGCCGCCACACGGGGACGGCCGCCACACGGGGGCCACCCATCTACAATCCATCGTCCCCATGTGGTGCCAGTCGGCGCCACTACCTTGCCCCCTTGCGCGGTGCGCGCAATCCACCACGGTTGTGTCCACGAGCATCCCCCTTCTCTTTTCTGGGCTACCCCGGCCCAATCCTGCCGTTCCCTTATGGCGGCGGCTAGTGCCCCCTCCCTCCAACACGCCCGCCATTCCATGCATGCCAGGGTTCTGGTCGAAAGCCTAGCCCAGCTCTACGCTGGACCAGCGACGATGATCGCCCTCGAGCAGATTCTCTTCTTGAAGGCGCGCTGAAGAACCTCTTGTGGCCTCCTCTTCTTGAACGCTCAGGTCAATGTTGTATTGCTCGGCACAAGACTTGGGCTAAAGCCATGCTAAGCTCATGCTTAGTCAATGATGATTATGTTCTTGGCATCATTTACATTCCTGGAGGCATCATCTAAGATCTCCTGTGCCTTAGTGGTGGTGGTGGTGCAGTTTTGCTCTCCTTACTAGTGTATTTATGGTTGTGCCACCGTTCGTCCTTGGACCGGGGTAGGTGGAGATCTCAAGCATCCAGTTAGGGAAGTTTGTGCTCCTGTACCCTGTTAGTTCAAATCCTTCAAGAGTTCGAGGAGGTATAAGGTTCTCCAACACCTCTGTATCTATCTTATACTCCGTGGTATCTCCATGATCCCACGAAAGGCTTAGCACCCGGAGGTCTGGATTATCTCGCAGTTTAGCTCTCTCTGCATCTTCCGGTTGCTCAACTTTCTCAAGGTGATTGATCTCTAGGTGTTGACAAGACAATTTCCCAATGCTCACAAGACAGCTATACGGCCCATAATCCACCTCGAGCACATCATGTACACTATGTTCTACTGTCCTGACAAGCAACTGCAGCGCCTCAAAATGGAAGGAGCAACAACATCATCAATATGTGCTTTGTTTTTTGTGTCAGACTTCAAACATGGAGAGACTAGTCATGTAGCCAATACCATCTAGCAACTCATTGAGAATCTGCAAGGACTTCATGCACAATACTTGAAGCTGCAAGCTACAAAATAAGGATGGGAGATTTTCAAGCCTTACACAATATGATAATGTATGCCACAGAAATGATAATGTACTATTGGACTGGTTGTAGGGCAGACACAATCACACAAGACACAAGCATGCATGAATCCCAGAGAAATCAATACTGCTAGTACTACTTTCTTGCAGATTTCTTGTGGGATTCAAATGCATGCTCGTACTTGTACCCAGAGAAGCATTTCTCATAGTATACCAATGAACATGGAACAAACACGCCACCCAGAAGCACACCTCCATTACATTTGCCAGTAATAAATTTCACAAGACACAAGCACATTATCAGTGTTGATATCAGCTATAGGTACATTTGTACATTATCAGTGTTGTTACATTTGCCCAGAAGCACACCATCCAGTTTCAGCAAATATTCCATGTCCATCCCCTCCACATCCTCCAGTCCGCTGACAGCCTGACACCACGTCCTCCTCCGCCTCCTTGCTCACTCGTGATGGCCGCCTTTGCCTCCGCCGATAGGTAACCTGATTACCAAGATATATAGCTCCATGATGAGCAAGAGTTGTAATACGCATTGCTTTAGTGAGCTAAGTTTCTGTGGCAATGTAACTCATAGCACCCGCCACCCATATATATTTGGGTGATTAAACTTTGCTTGGCACAGTAATAATCTACATGTACTATACCACTGTGCTTCAGTCAACCTCCGTGCCTCTCATCCACCGCTTAGCTAGCATGGCTTCCAAAGGTTCACCAGTATGGTCTTGCTAGATCTTGCACTCTACCTCTGTTTGAGAAGCAATATTTATTTTTAATCTTCAAGTTCCAAGATCAGTAATATGAAGCAATACATAGTTACATGCATGAACAAATCAGAGATTCAGTATGCTTTTGGAAGGTTTCTTACATATTATTCTCTGTCAGGTTGTCCCTGCACGAATCTTGTGCCATCTAACTCTACTTCTGGGATGTGAGAAATCTTGTGGGCATCCTCCCCCTTGCACCTCTCAACCTGTCACGGATGAAGGGAACAGAAGATTGGAGGAAGGAATTCTGCGCAGATTGTATTTGAAACAGGTGGCCGGATGTGGCCCTGGACCTCGTCGGCGCGGCGGAGCAATGGTGGCAGCTCACGACCGATGACCGCCCAAACTCGCACTTGGACTTCTTCAGGAATAGCTGGTGATCCTGCAGTGTGCGCAAAACGGTGCAAACATGGAGGAGATGTTCCGTCCACGAAGAGCTATAGATTAGTATGTCGTCGAAAAAACAAAAGGACAAACAGGCGTAGGAAGGGCAGGAGCACATCATTCATGAGCGCTTGGAACGTCGCCGGGGCGTTGTTGAGCCCGAACGGCATCACCAAGAACTCAAAGAGTCCCTGATGAGTACGGAACGCCGTCTTCTCCACATCCTCTGGGAACATCAAGACTTGGTGGTAGCCGGATCGCATGTCAAGCTTGGTGAAGAACTTGGCGCCGCGCAGCTCGTCCAGAAGTTCCTCCACCACTGGGATGGGAAACCTGTCTTTGATCGTGGCGTTGTTGAGGGTGCGGTAGTTGACGCAGAACCTCCACGTGTCGTCTGGCTTGAGAATGAGTAGCGCCGGCGAGGAGAAGGTTGACGAGCTGGGACGGATGACCCCCTAGCGCAACATCTCGTCGCACTGTCGCTCCAACTCGTCTTTCTGCGTGTGCGCGTAGCGGTAGGGCCGAATAGCCACGGCACCTACGCCCCGCTTGAGACAAATGCGGTGGCTGAGGTGATGGCGCGGTGGAAGTCGCTGGGGCTACGCGAAGAGTCCCGCAAACTCCTCCAGGAGGGCGTCCATGAGGTTGTTGCTCGGCCCGAGGGCGCCGCTGCGGAGAACCCTGGCGTTGTGTCGATGCCACACCACAGCACGCGCTTGCCACTCATCTTGAACGCTATGGTGTGCTTCGTGAAGTCCCACATGATGGGGCCCAGGGTGTCCAGCCACTACACCCCGAGCACCATGTCATACTCGCCGAGGGTGAGGGCGTAGAGGTCGATGTCGAACGCCTCGCCGCCAATGCGCACGCTCTGGCCCAGGGCACGCCCCGGGGACGTGATGCGGTCGCCATTTGCCACCGCCACCGATAGGCCATTGTGCACTGTCAGGTGGACGCCCGCCCGTTGTGCCATCTAGACGTCGATGTAGTTGTGCGACGACCCGGAGTCCAGCAGGGCGACTGCCACGACATCGCCGACGCGCACGTGGACCTTCATGGTTTGGCAACCCCGCGCTAGAACTCCAGTGGCGGCGTGCAGTGAGATGCCCGGCTCGTGCTGGGAGCCCGTGAGAGCCAGACACTCAATCTCCTCGTCCACCTCTTCGTCGTCGTCGAAGCCGATCACCTCGATGACGAACAGCTTCTTGCAGCGGTGGCCCAGAACGAATTTCTCGTGCAGTTGTAGCACAGACCGTCGGCGCGATGTTGAGCCATCTCTACGGGTGAGAGACGACGGCGAGGGAGTGTCGCGGACAGGGCCGAGGATTTGCCCGACACAGGTACTGCAGAAGAAGCCGATGCGGCGGCCGGCGCAGTGGCTTTAGTCGTCGTAGAGCTTGAGGACGTGTGTGACGTTGAGCGGGCGCCTCGGCCCGGTGATGGATCTATCGAGGATAGATGCATGCGCTGCTTGTAGGCGCGAGCAAGCATAATGGCATCGTCTAGGCTCTCCGGCCGGCGCAAGGCGACATCGGTCTTCAGCAGGTTCACCAGTCCTGCCGTGTAGATCTGAACAAGTTGCTGTTCAGAGAGGTCGGCGTCGCGGCAGGCGTAGGAGAGGAACTTGTCGGTGTAGTCCTCCACAGAGTCCGTGCGGCGGAGTAGCATCAGTTCGCCCACCTGACTGTCCGTCATTGGCGGTCCAAACCTCTGCTGGACGAGTTGGGTGAAGCGGCGCCACGATGGTGTCCCGGCCGTGATTTCCAGACGGTAGTACCAAAGCTGCGCCGTGCCGGTGAGATGCATGGCGGCGAACCAGACCCGGCGGTGTTCCGGCGTGTTCTGGCCTCGAAAGAAGGTTTCACATTGGTTGAGCCATGGAAGCGGGTCCTCCTTGCCGTCGAACGTGGGGAACTCGAGGCGGACTCGCGGGTGGAAGTGGGAGTCGACATAGTCATTGTCCTCCTCGCGGAAGCGATCCCGCGGCGGCGGCCGGAACGGGGGTTCCGTGCGTGGCGGCGGTCGGAACGAGGGTTCGGGGCGTGGCGGCGGCTTGGGACCATGGTCCCTCTGGTTGTTGATGGAGTCGTCCGTGGCGTCGACGTCCTCCTGGGCGGGCGCCTTGCCGTCGCGCTGAGCCGACTCGACGCGGATGAGAGTGAGGTTGCGGGCACGGACTTGCTCCGTGTTCTCGAAGGTGGCGGACTGGAGCGTGACGACCTTCTCCGGCAGCGCGGCGAGTTTGGTCGCCACCGGAGCGAGCAGCGCTAGGCGATCGACCTTCACGGCGAGGTCATCAAACTTGGCGCCCAGGTCACAAAGAGTGGTGGAGATCGTCTCGAGCTCCTTCTTTAGATCGTCACGATCACCCATGGGCACGCAACAAGGCTTGTCTGATACCAAGTTGTCACGGATGGAAGGGAACGGAAGATTGGAGGAAGGAATTCTGCACAGATTGTATTTGAAACAGGTGGCTGGACGTGGCCCTAGACCTCGTCGGCGTGGCGGAGCAATGGTGGTAGCTCACGACGCACCAAGGAGGCAGGGACACGGCCAAGATACAAATCAATCTAAGCCTACCTTCCTGATCCCTAGGACTTGGCTTATATGACGCCAATCCTGAACAAACTTTCCTAACAAACCTCTAAGCAACTTATCTCCCAAGCTAACAAAATAAAATCTCTAAAACATCTCTAACTAATCCTGAACCTGGACGTCTCCCTGCACTCTCTGGCGCCGGCCATATGTGCATCCCCACATGACACAATCAGTCTTGGTCAGCTCCCAATTTCCAGTCTCTTCAAGGCGGTAAGGTTCCGTATGCTTTGAGGCAAAGATGTCAGGTTGGGCGAGCCCCTGATGATTATTTTTTCAAGGGTAATGAGCTGCCCCAGCCTTTCCGGCAGTATCTCTAGGCTGGGTAGCATCAAATGTAGTCTTTTGAGAGAGGGGAAACATGGAGTGGCCTCTGGGAAGGAGGCTAATGAGCTGTGGAAACTAGTGACACTCAATTCCTCGAGGGTGGCAAGGTGCTGAAGTCGATCCCACTTGTCAGTAGTAAAACTTTTGCTTCTGATTTTGGCTTCAAAAGGAAGAGTGGAAGATGAAAGCCTCCCAAACTCATGCATTGGTGGTAGCACCTCATCGCCGTCAGTCAAGTCCCAATACATACTTTTGGGGGGATACGATAGGAACTTCAACTTTGGGCAGTCCCATATATCCAACATGTGCAAATTAGGGATTAAGAAATCATCACCTTCTTCACCTGACCGTGTTGTCCAGCACTCCTCCATGTTCTTCAATCCGTATAATTGAATAACTCGCAACCTTTTGCATGCTCCTTTCTCTCCATAGAATTCCTTTCTGATCTTCGTGATGTTGGGAATTAGGATGATAAGCAACAGCCTGAGATTGGGCAGCATCCCAAGTTGAGGAACAACATCACATGCTAAATTCATGAGTTTGATACTGGTGAGATACGGAAGATAGGAGGAGATCTCAAGCATCCATTTAGGCAAGTTTGTGCCCATGTAACCTCTTAGTGTGAATCCTTCTAGAGTCCGAGGAGGAATAAGGTTCTCCAACACCTCTGCATCTCTCTTGTTCTCTGTCATATCTTCATGGCCCCAGGAAAGGCATAGCTTCTGGAGGTCAGCATTATCTCTCAGTTTAGCTCTCTCCACATCTTCCGAATGCTTGACTTTCTCAAGGTGATTAATCCGTAGGTGTTGACAAGCCAATTTCCCAATGCTCACTATACTGCTATGTGGCCAATAACCCACCTCGTGCACTTCATGTACACTACGTTCTACTACCCTGTAAGGCAGCCTCAAAATGGAAGGAGTTCCAAAGAAATCTATATCCCACCCCTTTACTGAGTGGACTTCAAACTTGATGAGACTAGTCATGTTGCTAATACCCTCTGGCAACTCATGGAGATTCAACATGTACAGTACTTGAAGCTTCAAGCTATGAAATGACGATGGCAGATTTTCAAGCCTTATACAATATGACAAATCAAGGCGCTTCAACTTTGACATACCACCAAATGACTCGGGCAATGATTGCAGCTTAGAACAGCTTGTTAGATTCAGAGAATGAAGCTCAGAAAGATTACCAAAGCATTTAGGGATCTCTTTTAGATCATGATAGTCTGAAAGATCTAGGTCTTTTAGATGCTTAAGTCGGCAAAAGGACTCTGGTAACATATGTGCATTGTAGTAGTCAGAGAGGTTTAAGAACATGAGATTTTCAAGATTGCCAAAATTGTTTGGTAGGCCTTGTAGTTGGTGGCAACTTGATAGGTTTAGATGCTCTAAAGACTTGATGTTAATACTGTCAGGCTGTTTAACTAGTTTCGAACAGCTGGACAAGTTTAGGAGCAAGAGGTTAGGAAGGGTACCGAACTTGTCAGGGAGCTTTTGGAGCACATTACAGCCTGACATGTCTAGATGACGTAAAGAAATAAGATTGCCAATTGACTCAGGTAGCTCATAAAATTTAGAGCATGCTGATAGGTTGAGGAACCAGAGTGCAGAGAGCTCCCCAAATGACACGGGTAACTTATTGAGGCTGCTATTGCCAGATAGGTCCAAATAACAAAGGTTAAGAAGGCTACCAATATTATTAGGCAAGGTTTCAAGTGCGCAGTTAGACAGAATTAGTGTCTGCATATTCTGAAGTTTATGCAAGGATTTCGGAAGTGATGTAATTGGCAAGCCCGAGGCATCGAGGTACCTTAGCAGCATCAGTTGATGAATGGAAGATGGCAACGATATGTTGCTGGGGACAGATTTTGCACTGATCCTGATAGACCCCAAGATGCTTAAATTGGATTTCTATTTCCACTTTTAGAGAATCTCAAGAAAAAACTGGATACCAACAAGTTTTCTCCCAATATTTTCACTCCACCTGTCCCGCTCTGATTCTCCCAAAATTTTCATCCACTGTTGCTCTTGTCGTCCCCTAAGCCAGTAGCACTACAGCATTTTTTTTCTCCGTCCTTCACTCATAGGGCTTATTTGCTTTGCCTTGAGACAAACTTGCATAGACCAATAAGCTCCCCTAGACGTTTGATTTCGAGCGCTTAGAGCTAAGATGCTTGCCAAGCCAAGGGTGTGGCGGCAGGGCATAAACCAAACAACTCCGATATACATCGCATACCAAATAGACACCCACAATAGCATGTGGGGGCTTTTGTCTATGTGCCTATTTTTCCTCTCTATAAGATCCATTCGGTTTGGGTATACAAAACATTTTCATGTTTCCTTAATGCTTTGTTTAATATGATTGTTTTATTTTTCTCATTTATATCTTGTAGTATTTTTACATATATTATGGTATGATTCTTCTAAAGTTCTTAGACACGTCCCAGCTTGTTTGGATCTTTTTGCTACCATCGAATTCTTCTCCAACAAATTTTTATTGTTTCGATTAGATATTATGTTCCATATTTTAAATTTCAAAACATCTAACCTAGTCCTTATTCTGATTGGCTCCTTGAGCCTAGTGCTGGTTGTAGCCAAGTTGCACTAAGGATCATTTAATTCTTTTACTACAAACTTGCACACCCCTCCTACATATTTGGGAAAAAGGTCATTCCTTTCCATCTCAGATATTGTTCGCTAGGGTCCTCATTGCCATTGAGGTTCTTGGGTTTTTATGTTTCCAAAACGAGCTTGAGGTTCTTAAGTTATCACTAGAGTATATTGGTTTTAATTCTTTCATCATGTTACAATTAAACATTTCAATCAGAATATTAATGTGATCATTTCCTTCTACCTTCTGATAGTGTCTTTCTTTCTAACTAACAAACAATCATCTATTCAGAAAATAAAAAAAGATTCATAGCCTGAATGTTCAGAATTCTGTGATTCATTAGTCGCCATTCGATGAAGTAAACGAAAATTTAGCCATAGCTGGTCAATTTTTAACAATAAAAATCAGTTATTATGACTCTAGTTAGTTATATTAAGTAAATATCCCAACTTAACATTCCCAAAAAAATTTGGGCGTTTGGCACATTAGCTGCTCATATAGTTCATGATGCTTTCTTTTCTTTTACTGAAATACTATGGAGAAGTGGCAAAATAGTTCGTGTGTTCATTGTGTTTCCATGGATGTGGATTGCAGTGATAACTGTGGGTAAGACCACCATGCCACTCAATTTATTGTTAAATAAGTACTAACATAGATCTGTTGACAATCTTGGAGTTTAACATCGGTAGCATTGTATCATGCAGAATGAATCAACGGATGGAAAAGAGATTATTCTACTGACCGGAGAAGTCTTGGAAATTTGAAGAAAAGACATCCCCAACAAATAGTCGACACAGTGTTTGCCATCGACGATTGATTGAATATATCCAAGGGCTCTCCATTGCTGGATGAGGTTGTCACTAGCAATAGTAAAGCCCTTGGCGTAAACTGCACAATATGTGAAGCACAACTTGAACTTTAACGGCATGTAGTAATAGCTCAACATGAGGCGCTCCAAAGGCTCTTGCAACAAAGTATTTTCTTCCATACCCAAAATAATCTTCTTGTCCATTATATCTTCCCATGCCGCTGTAGACTTATGTTGGGATAACAAAAATCCAAGAGATCGTGCTAGTAGTGGTAGACCTGCACACTTCTTGGCGATTTGTCTACCAATTGCTTCTAATGCACATAGATCCTCATCTTGCCAGAATGGTGTTTGTCGCATCACATTCCAATAGTCATCATCTGATAAAATGCTTAAATTGATTTGGTCACTCTTGCGCACAGGGCGGATTATTCCTTGACTAGCTAGAGCACCAATATCCAATTTATCCACTACATGTTGCATTCGTGTAGTTAATATGATCTTGCTTCCCTTCCTACCATATTGCAGCATATGCTTTAGTTTTTCCAAATTATCCACACCTTCCTCCCACATATCATCAAGAACAATCAAATACTTTTTGGTAGGGAGCATACTTTTCAACATTTCAGTAATGGACTGCAAATTGCCATCTTTTAGGGTGATGTACCATTCGCTTGGCTCAATACTGGTACTCCTACTCACTGTTGATATGATTATTTCCTCAATTCTTTGTAGATCAAACTTCTTAGACACATAGACCCATACCCGTAGATCAAAGGTTTTGGTTCTACTATCAAAAAAATTTGATTGGGCTAGTGTTGTCTTCCCCAGGCCACCAAGTCCAACAATAGGAATGATTGAGACAACCTCATCAGCTTCACTTTTCAGTAATTTGATTAACTTTTTCTTTTCAGTATCCCTTCCTACCATTCTAATAATGTCGATGCCCCCATTGGTGGGTGAAATAGTAGCTTGATTTCTAGCCACCTCATCAGCCCACATTGATGTATCTTGGGGCACCAGATCAAGGGTCCCACAACCCTCTTTCTCTATGTTGGTTAAAACTTCCTTTGCCTTCTTCATCTTGTGAGCTATTGTAAACCGCAACAGGAATGGATTGTAGGATGAAAAGAATAGCTTAATCTGTAAGAGAAAAAGGTAAACCATAAATAAAATTTTGTTGTACATGTGTTTTGTTATGTATTGTAGTACTTGAATATATTCCTGTGGTATATCAACGGCTGAACAAAACAAGTTGTAGAAGAAAACATATTACATGTTTGTTGAGAAATAAATTATAATATATTGGTTGGTCACTATAATGACAAGCACAGCAAGTGCAATGGCACCCAACAAACACTCAGCCATTCAATTTCACACCAAATTAAGAGACTGTTTATGAACTCAACTGATGATGATACCTATGTTGTATAAAATTTAGAAACTCAACTTCGAACTTGAAATAAGTTAGTTGAAACAAAAAAAAATCTAATGTCCAGCCAAACAAGAATAAGTTCATGTGAAATTTTTGTGTACCAATAAAGTTAACCTTCTAATCATTTCACTTGCTGCGCATTTTGTAATCTATATTTTATTTCTAAACCAAGGATTCTGTGGTCTGTTTGTGGGTCTAGGACAATTTATGGCCCAAGTTGCCAGGTGAAGCCCACAAACACACCTCATGGATACCGCTTTGAGGGCCAAGTTCGTGGGTAGCCTGAGTCTAGTGAACAAAAAAGCATCCTGCAGGTATGGCTGCTCTCCACCTCTTTGTTTTTTTACTTATATTGTAATACCAAGCTACTCCACTTCACACTCTGTTCACTTTCAGAATAAAATATAGGCAAGGAGGAGCCAGACATATCATGCTATGCATGGGTTAACACATACTCTTCGAAATTATGTGACCTCAAATGAACTGGAGTAAGGAGATGTCACCAACTTCTTTGTTCTCTTCTTTCTTGCCCGAGTTTTTAAAACAAAGTTTTTGGTTTTGTAAACTGATAAAGTGTTGTTGGCATTGTAGAGTGTTTCAGCTTATTGATATTCTATATTTCTAACACAGATGACACTAAAGGTGACGTTTATGTTCCTGAACTGAGTAGGTCAGTGCTCAAAGTTGTAGATGGTGTTTCAAAAAAAAGGCTGTAGAACTTGGTATTAAATTTTCATTTAATAGTAGTCCTGAGTTTAGTTTTACTCTAGGAAATTTTGTTCACAAACACCGTTCAATTGTGGAATTGGACGATACACACCGCCCAATCGACAATTTGCCCAGTACCATTATAAAGCCATGGTTCTTTGCTGCTAGACACCACACGCAATAAAATTTTCATTTTTATGGTTTGGGAGAGAGAAAGATGCGTGCATAGACCATATTGCCCTTCCAAGTTATCTTCTACCTCTAGACTCCACCTTTCTCTCTTATCTCCATCTTTGTCTCCAATTCTCCATCGATCCATCAAGCAACTAGCAAAGGCCAAGCAACATGTACTTACTCGGTACTCATCCATGGTGGAGCCATGGCCTGCCGCATCACCACCGTCATCTGGTGCAGCGACAACGGAGCTGGAGCTACCAGGGTTTCCGTTAAATCCGTCATCTGCTTGGGTTCTACATAAAGTAGGTCGCTCAACAAGTTTGACATCATCCCCATGGCGCACCTGTATTGCCAGGACCCTTGGGAGCTCCCAGGCCTGGCACACATCGACGAGCAGGAGTTGTACTTCTTCGTGCCCCTCCCCCCCCCCCCCCCGCCCCGCCTGACACACCATCGACGGTAGCGGCCGGCGCATTTGAATACGATGCGCCTCCCTACCTGCTACCCATGCAGCGGCAGCCTCGACATCACCAACGGCGGTAGTGAAGGTGTACGCACCATTTGCGATGACAATGGTCGCCTTCGATCATGAATCCAACCAGCTGCGACCTCTACGATGCCCCTACCCTTACTAATGGTGGTGGTCCCTGTTCCTTTTCAGATTCGGACATAGATGGAGCAACCCTGGCAGTAGCGCGTCACACCCACACGGATGATGCCCGACAGCAATGGCTCATCCCACCCCACACGGACATCACTCCAGAGACTTCGTGCCCTGGCTTCATGTCCCGTCTTCGTGACACCTTCGACCCATTCCTGCTAATATTCATGGGGGGTGTGTTGCCTGCTGGTTCCTACTACCATCCATGGGGAGTGCGGTGGGGCAAGCGGGGTTTGGCACAGGAGCGGCGATGCACAGTGTAGAGCTGAGGGAATGGAGGAGATGGAAGTGTGGAATCTAGAGGTAGAAGACGACTTGCAGGGGGCAATGTGGTCTATTCACACGTCTTTCTCTCTACCGAACCATGAAAATAAATATTTTATTGCATGCGGTGTCCAGCAGCAAAGAACCACCGTTTCATAATGGTACTGGCCAAATTATCATTTTGGCGGTGTGCATTGGCCAATTCCATGATTGAACGGTGTCCGTGAGCAAAATTTGCCTTTTACTTTTGGGAGATATCATTTCATTGCTGATTTATTCATGTATAAGGTTACCGCACTCAAAGAATGATTACTCACTATGTGTTTCTGTGATTCTATCTCTTATTTTTTAAATAAAGGCAGGAGCTCTGCCGCTCAGTTCAGATGAAAGAATTGTATGTACAAGAAGGGTAGCCGAACATGGTACCAACACAGGCCACACAAAGGGCTGACTCACCCACATGACGTGGAAGAGCACAAAACTGTCATGAGTCTTGCGACATCCCATGGCAGACCCTAGATGATCCTAACGAAGACAGGCAAATGGTCTGAAGCGAAAGGCCGCAACAGGTCATCATTGCCGAGGTCAATATGAAGAGCAGCTCTGACTTCCAATTTTGAACCTCTGGCCCACCCCCTGCTTTTGACGACCTCCAAAATAGTCTAGTCAACCAAAAAGTGGGGTTCCCCTCATATCATCATTGCCGAGCCACATCCACTGACATATCAGCTCCGACTCCACGCTACAAGTCCCCCCTCACATGCATACCAGGCGCCGAGAAGTGAAGAGCATCAACTGAAGGTGATGTCGTGGCCATGACAAACTTCAAAAGAGACACCTTCTGGAAGGGAGTGATGTTAGGGATGCCACTGTCACTTGTCCAAGATGGACTGGGCTTTTGCCCATGGAAGACAGTGCTTGAGAAACACGACACCCTCAACAGGGGAAGCAACGCCCATGGGTGTCACCATCGCCGAGGCTTTCGCCCAAGATGTCCCCCAACACATGATCAGGCCAAGACCCCAGGTCATAGCATGCTGTCTCTACCATCGTCATTTCTTGACATCCCATAGGAACCCTTCCAGAGGGGCACTGGCACACTGCCGTACAGCGAAGCCATTGCCGGCCATCCTTGCTAACCCTGGTACCCACAGCTAAGAATGCTAGCCACCGCCAGCCACCGTTGGGCGAGCGATCCCCGCCACCGTGGGCGCCTCCCCTAGCCCAACGGACCCGGCCGTGAGAATGGAGAACTCGGCGCTCCAGGCCTGCATAGCCGCCCCCACCATTGCCGACACCACCATCGCTGCCCCCGACCAGGGGATGCTGGATCCGGCTGACCAGGCACCGGATCTAGCCACCCAAGCCCTAGAGCAGCCCAGGCTAGCCCCGCCAGCGCAGCCATGCGAAGAGGAGATGGGACTGTTGGAACTGCCCAGGAACGCATGTTCTGCTCACTCTCAATCTGATTCACTCGCTCTCGCTCTCGCACACGCCGGCGGACCGAGGAAGAAGATGAACAGCCTGTATCTTGGCATCTCTGTTTTACATTGAACTCGACACAACGGAGCACACGAAGTACATGGACTTTTGTAGGCCGGGGACGCATCAGGAGCTCTCCTCCACATCCTTCACTCCTGCAGGACCCGCTCAGCCTTGCCCAGGGAGGCGCTTGCTCGCTCCGGACGTGGCGGCCTTCTCCGCACAGACTGGCGCCTACAGCCACTACTCCTAAAAACTCCAAGACTCGATCAACACAGCAGCTGGCGCACTTCCGCACAATCTGCACCTAGACCTGGACGGCAACGACCTTGCCAACCTACTGGACCCGAGCTCGCCGAACGAGCTCGACACGTGCACAGCGTGACACACACGCGCACAGCAAGACACACATGTAGGCATGCCAGAAAGACACCTATGGCGTGTTTACTCTAAAAATCTCCCCCTAAACATGACTCCCCCTAACCTACGACATCGCCGCCCATCCTAACATACAGGACTCCGGCTCTTCATAGACCATCGCAGGAGCACACCTTCTCTGTCTCCGGGGCCGCCGCACACTCGCCGTTGCCTCGATGCTGCTGCTCCCATCGTCGTTGTCATCACGCGGCTGCCGCTACGGCCTCCAGACGTGATGCGAACCACGCAGCATGCCTCCGCGCGAATGCCGTGGCCTTCTTCTCCCTCTCCGGCGACACACGCCACCGCTTCATCCCTACATCACACGCCACTGCTCCCCGGCCAGAACGATGCCCCGCCTTACCTGGATAGGACCGATGCGCGATCCACAGTCTAGCCGCAGCGCCTTGCCTTGCGATCCACTGAACAATTAATTAAAAAAGAACATGTGACAACATCTAAATGCATAGCTTTATGATTCGTGTTGAACTAAACAAATATTTAAAAAAAACACATTTAAGTTAGTGTTAAGCATATTAACATCAATTATGAAAACCGGGACGTTTGCAGCTCGTAAATTTAGTTCTATCTTCCCTCCCAACTTACTACATGTGCTCTCTCAAAATTCCTGCTGCTGTAATAGAAATTATTGATAAGCATAGGAAAAACTGGCTATGGAGAGGAAGTGATTTCAGGAAGAATGGTTATAATCTAGCAGCTTGGAATTTAGTTCAAAGACCAAAAGGCAAGGGAGGACTTGGAGTCATCAACCTCATCCTTCAAAATGAGGCTCTATTGATAAAGCAATTAGACAAATTTTACAAAAAAGAGAACATGCAATGGGTCAAACTTATCTGGCAAAGATATTACCGGGAAGCTGTCCCTCATCTTGCAAGAGAAAAAGGCTTATTCTGGTGGAAGGATATCTTAAGGCTTCATGTAAAGTATAGGGGCATTTCTTTCTGTACCCCTATTTATTCCAACTCCTTTCCAAATCTGTTTCAGTTTGCCAAATCTCCAACTATTTCTTACTGGAAATTCAGAACTTTGGAAGATCAACTAGAAGGTTTCAATATTCCCATGGCCAGGCAGGCACACAACGAATTCTTAGAGCTTCAGCATGTTCTGGAACAGCTACAACAGGTTCAGGATGGAACTAAAGATGAGTGGACTTTCATTTGGGGAAACCAGAGATTTTCTTCTAGCAAATACTACCAACATCATTTTGCTAATGTGGCTCCCCACCCAGCAGTCATTTGGATCTGGAAATCCAAATGTATTCCCAAAATTAAATTTTTTGCTTGGTTGGTGTTGAATGACAGGCTAAACACCAGAAACATGTTAAGGAGAAGACGCAAATTTCTGGAGGAAGGCTATAATTGTGCCCTTTGTCAGGACGGCACTGAGGAAACCATTGAGCACCTGTTCATTTCATGCTCTTCCTCAAACTGCAGATGGTTTGTCTTGGGTATTTTCTGGAATGATGCAGGCAACATCTTTGAAAAGCTTTCTACTGCTAAGCAAGCTTTCCCATTTCCTTTCTTCATGGAAGTGGTCATGATAGGTGCATGGTGTATCTGGAAGGAAAGAAACGCCCTCATTTTCAATGCGAAGGCTCCAAATCTGTCTACCTGGAAGAATGATTTCAAGAAGGAAGTATGTAGTCATCTATGTAGGATTAAGACTTCTCTTCATGATTCCATAAGCTCATAGCTCGATGCTTTGTAATTACCAGCTCTGATTTTCTGTACTCCTTTTCTCCTCCTCTCTCCTGGCTAACCTCTGGTTAAGCCATTTATGTAAGTTCTCTAAAACTCTTATTTAATTAATGTTGCCGGGGGACTCTTGCCCCACGGTTTTTGCTCAAAAAAAAATATGAAAACCGAGGTAAACATCTAATTAACTTTTAATTAGAAAAGCTAGATGAGAGGATATTATTCAAATTAAATCTATGTTTAATTTAAAAACAGACACAACAACACTACTAAACGATAGCTTAGCCTATTAGAAGACTAACGCAATAAGAACGGGTTGAAATGGATCCAAAATGTGGAAACTACGGAAGAAACAAGGCTACATGGACCTATACATGATTAGCCAAAGAGTTAGAGGGCTAACAGAAAATATTAGCAAGACACAACAAACTATGTTCGCAAAGGATAACAAGATGATAAAGCTACTGCACAAGTTGTACGGATCACGTGACCGCAAGAATTGATGAAAATGGAGTTAAAACGACCAAGATACGGCCAAAACAAGGTTCCAGGGGCTTATCCTCGATAGATTTGAACTTCCAGGGGCTAGACTTGAAGAAATCAAGGTCTAAAACCTAATTAAACCTAAAACACAATTTTGAAAAAAGAGGGTTGTTGGACGGCGGGTTCTATTTTGGAAAAGCCCAAGGGCTAAAGCAGAAAATAAAGGACCATTTCTTAAATATTTTTGAACTGGACAGGACTGAGGGTTGATTATTGAAAAGTGGAGGGGCTATTTTGCAAAAATATCAAAGTTGACCAGTATGAGGCAGGGATTGACTCGGCTGAATCAGTTCTAATCCGTTGGATCTTGATCCAACAACTCAGAGTAGTTAGGGCGTCTCGGCTGGGCGGCTTGCAGCTTGGCAGGTGGCTCGGCTTCGTCGGGCAGCTCGGCAGATCGGCTTGCGGCTCGGTGACAGCTCGGGCGGCACAGGGACACCGGTGGCGAGAGCGTGCGGCGGCGGAGTCGCCGGACTTGGCCAAAATCAGCCATCCGGGGCTTGTTTCGAGCGCAGCTTGCAAAAGGAGAACGAGGGGGCGAAGGGGAAGGCGATGGGAGGCTCGGCGCGGGGCCTTGGCGAACGGAGAGGGCACACGACGGCGGTGTGTGGCGAGGTTGCTCCGGTGAACAAATGCGCACGCGAGAGGGTGAGAGAGAGAGAGAGAGAGAGGGAGAAGGGGTTGGCGAGGCTTGTTACCATGATGCGCAGCTCCGGTGGTGGCACTTGGCGAGGTTGGAGCGGCGGCGGGGCGTCGCACCCGAGAGCGGCGGAGGCGGCGGAGAGGCGGGCGCTAGGGTTAGGTTTTTGGGCGGCGGCGGCTTCGGTCGATGGGGTCCAAGGGCACGGGGCGGCACTATTTAAGTGGGTGAGGGGGCAGCCTTGGTGTGCGGGTCGGACCCGAGCGGGGCGCGCGGCGTGGCCGTACTCGGGCTCAAGTCCGTGCCTGGCGTGGGGGAGGGGAAGGGCCCGATGGGTGGGGCCCGCCTGGCATCGAGGGGGAGAGGAGAGAGCGAAGGGGCGCGCGGGGCAGGTCGTGCCAGCCTGTTGGGCCGAGTGGGTTGGGCCGCGCGGGGGAGGAAGAGGACGCAACTGGGCTGGGCCAGCAACCGGTCTTCTGTGGAAGGTGAGAAGGGAAAAAGAAAAGGGGAGAGGAAAAAAAAGAGAGGGGGGACCTGGGCTGGCCGAAAGGAGAAAGGAGAAAGGAAGGGAGGTTTGGGCTAAAAGAAGAAAGAGAGGGAGCAAAAAGGAAAAAGGGGATTTTGAAATAAAAAGGGGGCAAACAAATTCACTTGAATTTAAATTTAGAAATTTAACTTCAACCGAAGGCAAACAAGAAACAAAGCAAAGCAGCATAAATGCAAGATAAGAAGAACAACCTTATCTAATTTAGAAAACAACCAATTATTTTAATGAACTAAATTTCCTGTAAAGATAATAAATGTTGGGAAAATTTTAAAATTATGAGAAAATCATTGCTTTATTCTTCCTTTTAATCATATCCTGAAATCCAACAATTTCAGGGTGTGACAATAGATCCTTGCCTCTTTGTGCAAAGAACAACTTTATATGTTTTGAGGAAAAGAAGGGGATGCGGTTTCTAGATTGCATGTGCTGAGTCTAGGATTGATCTTTATTCCCACATTGCTTGGACGATATCCAAATTGCAAACCACACAAGATGAAGGTTTTTCTGATGGTTAAAAAGAACCCAATCAGGCCTTAGCATAGTGTGTCTCTGTCGGGTGTCGGCAACCGAAACCTAATAAGGCTCCTATTTTCTAACAAGCTGCTTCATGTTAGGAGGACCAGGGCCAGGGGTTCCAACATCTATGCAAAATTTTATAATGTTTCCCAAGTTGTATGAATTTAATCTCAGAAACTGTTAGATTAAAACATCAGTTTTTTATATCCTTGAATCTCCTGAAATAATCAGAGGCCGATTCATCACGGCTTTGCCTAACCGATGTCAAATCTGTCAACTTAGCTTCATTTTCCCCACTGAAAAAGTGATCAGGAAACCTACGCTCTAACTGGTTCCATATTTGAATAGAATTTGGAGCAAGCGAACAAAACTAAGAGAAAGCGGTTCCAGTTAAAGATAAAGAAAATAAACGCACACATAAAGCATCATGGAAACCAGTTTCTCCCAACTGCAGAATGTATTGACTTATGTGCTCCCAAGTTGTATGAGTATCATCACCATTAAACTTTATGAACTCGGGAACACAGCAACCAACGGAATAAGAAATAAAATCAAATTCAGGAGTATACGGCTTTTGATACAAACGAGAATTACCCATATCCACCCCAAGCTTAGTTTTAATCATGTTAGCCAGATCCTCTTTAAATCTAGAGAAATCGACTTGATAATTCCCGATGGTCGAAGCTTGTGATGCAGATGCAAGACGATGCAAGTTAGGATAAGTAGATGTCATCATCTGCGTAGCATTAGGAATCGATCCATTATGGGGACAAGATCCCTGCAGTGTACTGCCCACTGCTACAGTACGAGGGGGTGTGTAGGTCATCAACTCATTGGTTCGGCCAAGGGTAGCCGAACTAGGAATCGATGTGAGCGGTGTAGGCAAAGACGGAGTAGGCAACATTGCACTAGTCTGATCGGTCGTCTGACCGGTTTGACCGCGGTAGCCTGGACCGGTCTGACCGGTTCTGTCTAAACCGATGAAGGTGGCGGCGTCTGCCCTACAAAGTAGCCCGGCGGCATGCCTAAGCGTGTATCTGATGCAGGCGTTGGCGTAGCCGATGAGCTATGATTTAAAACGTCCAATGTATAAGAATTAGCCACAACACTTTTATTCTTTTCCAACGCATCAATTTCATCGGACATGGAAGCAAGCGCATATCACCCGCAGTTAATTGTGCAACAGAAATTTTTTGATCGAGCATCAGTGATAGTTGCGTAAGTAAATCAGAGAGTTCATTCCTTACATTGGGGATCTCTTCAATCTGATTATTACTCAGCTTGAAGGATGGCATGACGAATTCTTCAACCCTCTTGACGAAGCCACCCCGATTCTTCTTGAAGCCCTTCAAGAACCGCACCTTGAAGTGCTCCTCGGCAACCAGGTTAGACTTGTGCTCCTCTTCGGTGAGTTCCTCCATCGTCGCTATGATGATGTTGTCTTTGTCGAGGTTGGTGATGGAACCCATCTTCTTTGTGGTAGGTTAGTTCGGTTTTCGACAACCAAGATCTTCTTCACCAGTGGAGTCGCCAAAAAGTGTGTTGACACAGAATTACGCCAAATACACTAGGATGCGCTACAACGCGCGGATCGTCGACATGACCTTCACCAACGGGCTCACTATGCACAGACCGGTATAAGCGACTAGTTAGACCAGTTCTACAGGGAATGCCGTGAAGACCTAAAACCTCGAGCTTGGGAGCGACCCCGTCGGAGCTCGCGTATCTATGGTTGCTCTGAGATCGGCAGGCCACT
This sequence comes from Panicum virgatum, assembly GCF_016808335.1. Taxonomy (NCBI): domain Eukaryota; kingdom Viridiplantae; phylum Streptophyta; class Magnoliopsida; order Poales; family Poaceae; genus Panicum; species Panicum virgatum. The sequence continues at coordinate 65,360 of NW_024376278.1, forward strand.
CAGAACGCCGTAGAGATGAGCAAAGAACAGTAGTTAGGGTTTGGAACAGGTTAGGGTTTGAGAGACGAAAGTAAAGGACAAATTGTATTGATTCAATTATGGATAACCCTCAATTAGCCTTAGCATTCATATATATAGGCCGGGAAGTCATACCCCTTCACGAATAGGTTTACAAAGATCCACGAATTATAAAATCTACTCCTACTCTTATCACAATCGGCCAGAATGGTCTGACCGGTCGGCCCACCGGTCCACCGGTCAAACCGATCGGCCACGGCCTTTGCCAATTTTGGCTGTCAACAGCATCCTTTCGCTCTGTTGGCGCAGATTAAGGGCCAACACAAGAGCATGCTCGAACGCACGGCGCGAGGATGGGCTCCCTGTAGCACCTCCTATGCAGGCCGGTCAGACTGGTCAAGGGGACCGGTCAGACCGGTTCGCCGGGGTAAACTAGCGAATCCGACGAACGCTCGCCCGGGAGGGACCCCGTCAGGGAAAACATACGCAGCGTTGTTCTAGGGTCGGCAGGCCACCTAAAGCACCTTCAGACGTCATCGAGACGCAAGAAGAACAACAAATATGAGGTAGGAGGAGCTAGGGTTTGGAGAGGACAAAAAATAGTGCAAAGTAAAGTAAAGTAGTAGATTGTTGTGTTTTTAATCGATTGGATGCCCACAATCGGCCGTGGCCCTTTATATTTATAGGGAGGGATGGTCTTACCCCTTTAGGAGTCGAAACCCTAATTAGAATTGTATAAAAATACAACTGCTAACTTGGACTGGGCAGTTTAAACCAGTCTGACCGCCCCTGTAAACCAGTCTGACCGGTCTGCATGGGATGCATAACTTCCCGAAGCCATTTCTCTCTCATCTGAACTCCGAATTGGACGTTCTATATATGAATCTTGATCTACTCGACGAGAGCTATCTAATGGTAAAGTTTATTTTGCATTTTGAGCAGCTTTACTAGACCAGTTTGACCGGTTTATGGGACAGGTCTGACCGGTTCCCCCAGTTGTCAACACACTCCGCGTTGTCAACCTGGTGGAGGGGGACGGGGACGGGGTGCCCGTCTCTGCAAGCGACCCTACGGAGAAGGACTTCGAGGAGGCTGAGCAGCGGGGCATACGGCTCCTGGCTAGCGTGGGGATCAGGGACAACTTCCTGGTGTCATACGAGCACAGATAAGCGAAATTGGAGTTCAGTGTCGTCCAGAAGGCGACGTTGGAGTGTGTTGCGTCAAGCAGGTGCCTATCCGCAATAGTTTTTGAGAAAATATATAATTGTTACACCTTCCGTTTCAATTTCATTAATCAGTCTGGGGGTTTGGGTATTCGTGACTTGCTAGGAATTGGAAGATTTTCATTATGTAAATCACTTAATTTACCTGCCTATAGATGTTGTTACCTTGCAGTACATAGAAGTTTCCTCAGAATTTAAATATTGATTATAAGTATTTCTTTATGTCCTTGAGCTTAGTTTTCAAATGGTCCATGCCTGACATGTGTCAAACGGAAGATGAGTTTCTTTATAGGGATCATACCCTAATGTTTATATCTTTGGTTTAATTAACTGTCCAAATGCATGGACATATGATGACTTAGAAATTCTAGTTGTTAGCAAAGCACATATATTTATGAACTCTGTCGGTTGTTTCATTCATCCACAAATTAGTAGCACTATTGACATTGTCCAACAGAATGGTTATTCGCCTTTCTTGCACTTTTGTATTATTTCCAAATTATAACCTGTTCACATAATGCGGCATGTTCATATACAAATTATTTATCTTGCTTTTAACTATGTTCACTAGTGCAAAATGGGGCTTTAGTCCCGGGCAGCAACTGGCTTTAATCCCGGTTTTTTAACCGGGGTTAGCAGTCCGGGACTAAAGGTCCCGATCCTTTAGTCCCGGGTCCAATAACCGGGACTAAAGGGTATGGGTAAGGTCAAAAATATTCTGCATGGGTTAGGACTCGAACCCGAGACATCTCACATCGCACGTAGCTTGCTTACCACCCTACCTACACAGCATATGTGACTTTGAATGGAATGCCTTCCTTTTAAACTAACTCGTAAATAACCCTTTAGTCCCGGTTGGAGCCACCAACCGGGACTAAAGACCCTTTTGGTCTGGGTTGGAACTATCAACTTGGACTAAAGGGTCATCCTTTAGTGCCGGTTGGTGTTACCACCCGGGACTAAATATTCAGGACCTTTGGTCCTGGTTGGAGCCACCAACCGGGACTAAAGGGTGAGTTTTAGTCCCGGTTTATGGCTCCAACAGGCATTAAAGCTCCCCGCCGCCCCATAGCCGTTGGACCCGGGACTAAAGCCTTCATTGGTCCCGGTGTGGCAGAACCACCTGAATTATCCCGGCTCAAGTGCACTGGCCATCACCATAAGGGCAACACCGACACAAACGCACTTCAAATGGAACAATTCTTGGTCTGTCGGGTAACGTCCTGATACAACCACCGGTTCTCGGATCGAACAAGCATACCCTGCACGAAGGCGAGTCCAGAGATATTACAACCATACATATTTTACAACACAGGCATAGTAGTTATTACACAAGTTCAAAGTAATATTACAGGTCCAAACTTAGTAAAACAGTTATACAAGCCATAAGTTTAACGTTCAGAGTTTAAGCAGCGGAAAGAAAACACGACGGCTACAACACGTCGCAAAAGTATACCGAGCTAGCCCAAGGAAGGTATCACTCATCGGGGTCATTGCCGGCCGAAGACGGATTCCATTCTACGGACCAGCCAGTAGGCAAAGAGCAGGGCCAAGACAGACTAGCGAATCTGGTCCTCAAAACTCATACCTGAAAAAGGTTTCAACAGCAAGGCTGAGTATTCTAATACTCAGCAAGACTTAACCGTCAACGGATATACTTAGTCCACCTAGCTAGACTATGCATGGTTTTGTTGGATCTGGTTTTTCTTTTGCTAAAAAGCAATAAAGAGTAGGTCCTTACTTTCAAGTTTGAGCTTCCAAGATTCTAGTTGATTAACCATTCTATGTAAGCAACTACTCCTATTCAACCATGGTAGAATTTTAAGCAAATATCAAGATTGATCATAATAATGTTACCCTTACAAACTACTCCTATGAATTTCTAGGCATTTTAAAAGTTCACAGCAAAATTTAGAAAAACCTAACTAGACCTTACAAACTAGTCCCTAGTTTCTTGCGCTGAGACCCCTGGGATTCTAAAACAAATTGCAACGAGGCCCTTGGCCGGAGGTAGGACAAAGGGCAGGTGGGGTCGGCCGGTTTCTGGCGGTTTCTCTCGCCGGCGGTGAGGGGAATGGGGTGGAGGAGCAAGAGAGGACCGAGCTCTACCCGATGGTGGTCTTCTTGGGGCTCGGGGTGGCCGGATTGGGGGTTCCCCGCGGAGCAGTTGCTCCGGCGGCGACGGCCAGCGGCGGAGGTGGCGTTCCGATGAGGTAGAAGCGGCGTGGAGTGGTCGGGGAGCTTCACCGCGACATGAGGGAGCTATTGGTGGGGTCGATTTAGAGCGGGAAAAGGCGGAGGAGGGGGCTCGATGGTGAGCTCAGAGGGAGGCGGCGTTCTAGGGTTTCTAGGCAGGGAATTAGCGAGATAGTGAGTGGAACAGAATGAGAGGGTTCCACTGGTGCCGAGGCATGCGCTAGGAAGGGAACTGGGGCTCTGTCCCGAGCTCTCCACGGCGACGGCGAGGTGGCGGCCACGCAGATGGCCGGGGTGGCGTGGCGAAGACGAGGAAGCTCCAGCGCGAGGGGAAAAGGGCGGCGAGGAGCTCGGGCGTGACGCGTGGGTGCCACGGAGAGCAGGAGGTGGCCTGCGGCCCTCCACGGTGGCAGGAGGCGCCGCTCAGCGCCGGCGGCAGAGCAAGCAGAGGAGCAGGGAGGTGGAAGATGAAGGCTGGACTGGTTTGTAATTTCTGCAAAGCTTAGGGGCTCTACTGTAAAACAAAAATATCTCCTAAACTAGGGATCAAATGAAAAAGTGCCCAACATGAAAGTTGTTCAATTTTTCAAGATATACAACTTTGATGTTGTGTAAAAATTGATTTGACCAAAGGTTAAAGAGTTATTTTGAAAACATAGGAAGGATTTTGAATTTAATGGACTTTTGTCTTTTCCAATGCAAATTCAGTTTAATTTCAAACTAAAAAGCAAAATTTTCTGCCAAGCAATGATTACACTGAATTTTACAAATAAACCCTCCACAAAAGCAATATTTGCTCTCCCTATTCAAATTAAGTTATAGAAAGGACCCTGCATTAAATCATATTTACACAACTACCCTTAGATTTTTACAATAAGATCCTTTTTCAAGAAAAATAAGCACATGATGCATAAAATAAATGCAATTCTACTGTGCAGACACCAAGGGTGTCACATTCTTCACCCCTAAAAGGAATCTCGCCCCGAGATTACAGGAAGAAAAGGAATGGAAAGGTTTGATACCTGAATTTGTTCTAAGAAAGTCTGGGAAAGTTTCTTTGGAGAAAATTTTCAGTCTCCCAAGTGGCTTCTTCCTCAGTACGATGATTCCACTGGATTTTGTACATTTTATCTTTCTTCCTTCTAGTACTTCTTTCTTTGGTGTCAAGAATTTTGATTGGGTACTCAGCGTAAGATAAATCGGGTTCAATCTCGATATCTTGTGGTTCAAGAATCTCAGTGGGCACTTTGATGCACTTCTTAAGTTGAGATACATGAAAGACATCATGAATGGCGGCCAACTGAGAAGGAAGACGAATCCGGTAAGCAACTGGTCCACAAGTTTCGATGATTTCAAATGGTCCGATGTATCGGGGTGTCAATTTCCCTTTTATGCCGAAGCGTTGAACACCTCTAGTAGGAGATACTCGCAAATATACGAAATCCCCTATCTTGAATTGTAAAGGATCTCTTCTTTTGTCTGCATAACTTTTCTTTCTTGATTGGGCTACTTTAAGATTAGCCTGGATAACTTTGACTTTCTCTTCTGCCTCAGTAACTAGATCTGGCCCAAATATTTTGCGTTCTCCAGCTTGTGACCAACTCAAAGGAGTTCGACACCTTCGACCGTATAAAGCTTCAAATGGTTCCATTTGCAAGCTGGATTGATAACTGTTATTATATGAGAACTCTGCCAGTGCTAGGCACTTATCCCAGTTCTTGCCATATTGAATAGCACATGCCCTCAACATATCTTCAAGGATTTGATTGATTTGTTCGGTTTGCCCATCTGTTTGTGGATGATAAGCTGAACTACGAATCAATTTAGTTCCAAGGAATTCTTGCAATTGCTCCCAGAAACGTGCAATAAACTGAGCCCCACGATCAGAAATGATCGTCTTTGGAACTCCATGCAAACAGATAATCTGGTCGAGATATATCTCTGCATACTTCTTGGCAGAATAAGTTGTATTCACCGGAATAAAATGAGCGGTCTTGGTGAGTATGTCAACGATTACCCAAATAGAATCATGCTTCTGAGAAGTGTTGGGTAAGCCAACAATAAAATCCATACTGATGTCCTCCCATTTCCAGGATGGAATGGGTAAAGGTTGGAGAGTACCAGCTACTTTCAAGTGACTAGCCTTAACTCTTTGACAGACATCGTACTCAGATACATATTTGGCGATCTCTCTTTTCATTTGAGTCCACCAAAAATTTTGCTTAAGATCCTGGTACATCTTGGTATTACCGGGATGAATAGAAAACTTCGATAGATGTGCTTCTGTTATCGCCATAAATTAACAGGATTAATTTGTGGGCCGAAAGCAAGATGGGCTTAAAGCAGAAGATTGAAGAAGACTTGTAAATCGGCTCCTGCGTGGGCATCTGGGCCATATGGGCCATGTATCCTTAGATTTAGTTTAAGATTAGAGATAGAGTCCGATCGGGACAAGATTAGTTTAGATTGTTTCCCAAGTCTCCGGACTATAAATATGTACCCTATGTTATTCATGAAGGAGAGCGTCATCACGTCTCGCAAACAACAACTCTCGGCGCATCGCCACCCCTAATCCTAGGGTTTCATCCAAGTAAGCGCCATGCTGCCCTGATTGCTTCTTGCGATCAGGGCAGCGTTGTTCTTGCTTTACCTTGGTATTACTCGTACTGAAGCGTTTGTTATGGTGAGTAATGCTAGTTATCTTGATGTTCGTAGCATGGCTTTTAGCAGATCTATTGTGCTTCGTTGCTTATCATCTACGAATATCATATTGTCTCTGTGCAGTCACGTTTTCAATCTTATGCTAGTTCTTGTCGCATAGAATTAGCTGCACAGAGGCAACACCCTGCTTCTTTTATGTCTAGTAGATCTAATCTGTTATGGTTTGCTCTTGTCTTAAGAGTTGGCGCAATATCTGCTAGGTTAGGCCTTGCAAACGGATTGGATGATCCGGTGGTGTAGTAGATGCTTTATCTTAGCCTTGATAGGGATTGTTCCGTGAATCGGCTCTTGCTAGTTCTTAGGCCTCTGTTTTGGGTTATGGTTTAGTTGTCTGTTATGTTCATTAGGCCTAGTCACGTGTAGGATGTTCCGATCTAGCAGTGAGGCTTTTACCATCGTGGATTAGATTAATTAGATTTAATTGAAGCAGCTTTATAGTCATTTGCTTTATTCATCAATATCTGGATAGACACAGATCCAAATCTGACACCGGGACTCGATCGGCTCTTTAAAGCCGATGCAAGAGTCGTCCCGGGGAGCCGACCACGGCTCGGACTTACGTTTACACGTGTCTTTGTATGCAGGAAATTGTTTGGAGCACGTTCGCACCCTCCTGATCGGGTATAGGTCAGGTGGCACGCCGGGCTTTCCACATAATCTCCGGGCGCGTGACGGAATTGCGGGCCATCGACGAGGGAGCAGTGCCTGCCAGCGCCCCGGCGACCTCCCAGCTCTTTGTGTTGCCCGTCGCTGCTCGCCGGTGGGTTTCGACCGACAACAGCTTCATCAAGGATTTGTTTTCTAAGCTGGTGATCCTTGGGTACCACCAGACGAAATTCAAACCACAAAACTCCTTTATGATCAACATGGAAACATTTGTACTTTGCTTCTCCCTGGGTTAGCTTTTCCTTAATAATTTTGATACCTTCATAATTGTGCCATGATGATGCTATCATGAAGTGTAGGCTCGACAGCTATATGGTTCAGACTTCCTTGAGGTATCATTTCTAGATTTAGTTTCATCATTTCCTGGCATAGAGTTTCGTTGAATGGCTCTACAAATAGACAATGGCATTGTGACTTGCGGCTGAGTGCATCTGCAACGACATTAGCCTTTCCTGGATGATAGTGCACTTCTATATCATAATTCTTTATCAATTCTAGCCAATGTCTCTGTCTCATGTTGAGATCTGCTTGGGTGAAGATTTACTTGAGGCTCTTATGGTCAGTATAAATGTTACAATGAGTTCCCATAAGATGATGTCTCCAGAGCTTAAGAGCATGAATAACAGCTGCTAACTCCAGATCATGTGTTGGATAATTCTTCTCATGATTCCGGAGAGCTCTTGATGCATACGCGATCACCCGGTTGTCTTTGATAAGTACACAACCAAGTCCCGTACCAGAAGCATCACAATAGACATCAAAAGGTTTGGTACTGTCCGGTGTAGCCAACACTGGAACAGTAGTCAATCGTGCTTTGAGAGTTTGAAAGGCTTCTTCACATTTATCATCCCAAACAAATTTCACTCCTTTCTTTAATAACTCCGTCATAGGCTTGGCTATTCTGGAGAAATCAGGAATGAATCGACGATAGTATCCAGCTAAACTGAGAAAACTGCGAATCTGATGGACTGAAGTAGGAGGTTCCCAATCCATCACTTCTTGCACTTTAGTTGGATCAACCGATATACCTTCACTGGAGATAGTATGGCCTAAAAATTTCACACTATCCAGCCAAAATTCACACTTGGAGAATTTGGCATAAAGATGATGATCTCATAATCGCTGAAGAATGATACGTAAATGCTGAGCATGATCTTCTTTATTCTTGGAGTAGATCAAAATGTCATCGATCAACACCATAACAAATTTATCAAGCTCCGGCATGAATACTAAATTCATCAGGTACATAAAATATGCCGGGGCATTGGTAAGACCAAAAGACATAACCAGATACTCATAAAGTCCATATCTGGTCGAGGAAGCTGTTTTCGGAATATCACAGGGCTTGATTTTTATTTGATGGTAGCCAGAACGAAGATCGATCTTAGAGAAAACCTTGGCTCCAGCTAACTGATCAAACAGGATATCAATGCAGGGAAGAGGATACTTATTTTTAATAGTAACCGCATTGAGTGGTCGATAATCAACACATAGCCTCAAACTGTTGTCCTTCTTCTTCACAAATAGGGCTGGACATCCCCATGGTGAAGCACTTGGACGTATAAAACCCTTGTCAAGAAGGTCTTGAAGTTGGATTTTCAATTCTGCCAACTCATTTGGAGGCATACGGTATGACCTCTTAGAAATAGGGGCGGTATCGGGTTGAAGCTCGATAACAAACTCGATATCTCTATTAGGGGGCATTCCAGGTAAATCATCTGGAAATACATCCGCATACTCACACACAACAGGAATATCTTCAATCTTAACTTCTTTTATGGTATAGGCACAAGAGTTGAAGCACTCTCGTTGTGGTAGATAGAGTATGGTGGCTCCTTGATATGGTGAATCTATCTCGATAGCTTGGGAAGAGATATCTAACAGTACTTTATGTCTAGTCATCCAATCCATGCCCAGAATAACATCCATGCCTTCTAAGTTCAATAAGATCAAATCTGTCTTTATCAATTTGCTACCCAACTTAATTGGCACATGTCTAATAATTTGATTGGAAGCTATCTTCCCACCAGGGGTTGCTATCATGAAAGATCCCTTAGTATGACAAAAATCCAATCCTATTCTTGCTCCAAATTTGGCACTTATAAAACTATGAGTTGCACCAGAATCAAATAATATGACTGCGGGTTTATTGTGAATAGAGAAAGTACCCGATATGACTAGTGCTCCATCGGGAAGCTCTGCAAGAGTAGTGAAATTAACTCGCCCCTGTCGGACTTGCACCATTTGCTTCTTGCCCTTGCCCTTGCTGTTCTGATTCGAGTTATGCCCTGGATAAGACTTCTTGGGTTGCAGGTAATTCTTGGCAAAATGGTCAGTACTACCGCAATTAAAGCATCGATTGTTGCCATTCCCACGATTGAATTGTGGGGTATTTGACCTTGGGCCAAACTGCTGCTGCTGCTGAAAGACTGGAGGTCTGAATCCTCCCTGTTGCTGAGGTGGCCTAAAAACAAACCGGCCCATTGGGGCATTTCTCTGTGGAGCTCTTGGTGGAGTATTCTGCACCAGACGAAACTTTGGTGGCTAAGCACTCGGGGGTCCTGTTGGTGCCTTTCGCTTCTTCTCGGCGCGGTGTGCTGCGATACAATCTTCTTGAGTAATGGCCATATTGACCAGCTCATTATAAGTATTTGGCTGAACAAGGTTCAGGCGTTCCTTGAGCTTGGTGTTGAGGCCACGATGGAAACGATCGCGCTTCTTGGCGTCAGTATCCGCATGATGGCCCGCGTACTGGCACAGATGATTGAAGGCCTGTGCATACTGAAGAACAGTGTGGGTTCATTGATTCAAAGCCAAGAATTCATTCAACTTTCTCTCAATCAATCCCTCAGGAATATGATGTGTCCGAAAAGCATTCCGGAATTCCTCCCAAGAGATAACATGTCCAACAGGCTCCATAGCACAATAGTGATCCCACCAAATACGAGCGGTGCCACAAAGCTGTTGGGCGGCAAACTGTGCCTTGTTCGCATCAGCACAAGGTACTGCTAGCAAGGCAAACTTGGACTCAATAGTACGGAGCCAAGCATCGGCGTCCAAAGGTTCATCAATTCGGCTGAACAGCGGAGGTTGGGTGCCAAACAATTCCTGGTAACCCGCTGGTTGTGCATAACGTCCTCCATGTTGCTGGCATGGCGGATTCTGCTACCCTTGGACCAGCTGACGAAGCAATTCGGTTTGCATGGCCATTAGCTCGGCCAGATTCGGTGGTGGTGGCGGTGGCTGCTGAGATCCACTACCAGTTTCATGGCCGAAGCCTTCAGGCGATCCACTAGTATGACCAACCATCTGTATTTATGGAAGACATCTATTAGATACATCATTCTTGATCCCAAAATTAATGGTATGTGCAATGATCATACATTGGACAGCAAAAATCAAATCAAATCAGCAGAATTAACAAAATGCGGTGTAACACAATATGCATAACACATATTTGTTCAACCAACATAACTCAGAATTGGTCAGCTGTTAGATGACTTCATACTCTTTCATTTCGATATGCATCAAACAGCCTAGAAATGCACCGATGAAGAGATAAGAATTTGGCAAGCAGAAAGATCAAGATTTCCAAACTGGTAGCCACGACTATATTACATCCAAAGTAGTCTTTATATTACAAGCCTAGCATCACGCTTCCTTACCACATATGCTACAACAAGTGGGACTCCTTTCTAGGGCTATTTTACAACATTTCCTTCCCTATTTACATATACTACAATAGGAAAATCACATGCTATCTAGGACAAGCCTAAGGTGCCTAGAAGTCGTCGAGGTTGCCCACAGAGGAAGCACTGCCGGAGGAAGAGTCATCCGGCTGAGGGTTAGGCTCGGCAAGCGCGTGCTCTGAATCTATCTCTAAGACTCCCTCCATCACCTCTGGGTCTTCTTCTTCTGCTGCAGGCTCGGCTGGAACAACTGGGGGTATTGGCTGCTCATGGAGCATACCAATATGGGCCATAGCATCATCCAGATCCACTTGGAGCTCATGAACCTACTCCTGAAGAAAACCAATCACCATGTTGCGCTACACTATCTCAGCACCATGCTCCAGAACCTGAAGCTCAAACTATGGAATGGCGTGATCTCTCCGAGCAACAGCCTCGTTAAGCCCCTGAATTTGAGTGTCTCTCAAACTAAGACCTCGCTGGAAAGTCTAGGGCAAGTCCATCACCTGATCCATGTGCCTCTGCTGAAGAATCTGATAGTGGGACTGGGCATTCATATACCTGATCACTGCCTGGATAGTCTCCTCAGCTACGTCTCCAACTAAGTGTCCAAAGTGGGTGGTCCTGAAGAGCCACTCTGCGTTGCCAGCACTGACTGCCGGAAACAAGCCAATAGGATAAGCGGCTACTTCATTGGGATGATGCTCACAGAAGGTAGTGATAGCTTTGAGAGCTGCTGTCTCAAAAGCGTCCACAAGACAATATCCAACCACCTCAATCTCAATAGGTGGCCAAGCCAAGGTGGGGTGCTGAGGAATGGTCATGGTGACTCTGCTCTTCTGAACTCCATCCTTAGAAAACTGTCGTCCCTTGTACCGGGGTGGGTCTGGGTAGTGGAAAACACAGAGCGTATCCCACAAAATCCTAGGAAAGCCCTCCCAGTACAGGCAATCAGTATGAGCACATCCATCCTCACCCCAAAAGACATTGTGACAGTCCACCATCTGAATCAAAAAGGATTCAAATGTGAGTTATATGCTTATCTCAAGACTTCTCAAATAAAGCTTTTTAAGAAGACTGCGGAAAAATGTGATTCTGATTCAAAGAATTATATGGTTTCACCAATTTCAGAAAGTAACAAACCCCCAAGTGGTACTGGTTCATCATTTGAGATTCTATGGAACGAAAAGATCATTATAACATCGTGATGGGCTAAGGATGAAGGCATGACTCAAATCCATCTTTTCATCCAAGGAAATCTAAATGTTTCAACAAACATGCCCCTAATATCAAGCTTTAACTCAACTTATGGGTTAAGCATACTAATACATATCCATGAAGATCCACACTAGAAATCCCTTAAAAGGACTCATGTAACAATTTCAAATTCTAGGAATCAAATCAAACATCATCAAACCAAGCATGCACGGCCTATTCGTTCCTCACAAGGTAAACAATTACCAACTATTGTTGGGCTTACGCGGTTAGTACGGTGGCATAACATCAATACGTCTCTCCCTATTATATCTAGTCGATAAATTCTAACCGTTCTTAACTTATCAAATCGCGGTTAGTGTACCTGCAGAAGATGGACAGAACATATATATGTATATGCATTGAACCTTTCATGCCAGCACTCATGAAAGTGTTCCCATACATTACCGCTCACTATAGAAGCCGCAGCCATACAATTTCCGCCGTATGGCCAACGTTAACATACGCCACTGAGATAGTGTATTCATAATTTCCTTTACTCCCAATATAATCGACCGAGGGTCAGTATATTGGCAGCAGCTCAAGTAGGCCACTGCTTGAGCGCAGCGTTCGGTTCGCATTGCCGACGGGAAGGTCAGACTCCCTCAGCTGACTGAGTACACTTTACTTCCAATATAGTCAACTAATAGTTGGTATATTTGGAGTACCTCAAGTAAGCCACTGCTTGAGGGCAGCGTTCGGCTCGCATCACCGACGGGAAGGTCAGACTCCCTCAGCTGACTGAGGATCCTTACCTTCTTACCTTAGCGTAGATGTGTCATTACAGAAATTAAGGGTTGCTTGTGAGTATGGTTTGACAATAATGTAAAGTGCTAGAAGTCAGATATAATAAACCATACATAGATAGCCACCTAGTAACTCCCGTAAATTCCCTAGGACTTTACGTTTTATGCATAACCCTTAACGAAACCAATGTAGTTTTTAGAAATACCTTGTTGGTCAAATTTTATACGGAAATTGATTTTTAAGGTTCTAACACCTATGGTGTACACTTGTAGCTCTGATACCAGCTGTGGCAGAACCACTTGAATTATCCCGGCTCAAGTGCGCTGGCCATCACCATAAGGGCAACACCGACACAAACGCACTTCAAACGGAACAATTCTTGGTCTGTCGGGTAACGTCCCGATACAACCACCGGTTCTCGGATCGAACAAGCATACCCTGCATGAAGGCGAGTCCAGAGATATTAAAACCATACATATTTTACAACACATGCATAGTAGTTATTACCCAAGTTCAAAGTAATATTATAGGTCCAAACTTAGTAAAACAATTATACAAGCCATAAGTTTAACGTTCAGAGTTTAAGCAGCGGAAAGAAAACACGATGGATACAACACGTCGCAAAAGTATACCAAGCTAGCCCAAGCAAGGTATCACTCATCGGGGTCATTGCCGCCCGAAGACGGATCCCATTCTACGGACCAGCCAGTAGGCAAAGAGCAGGGCCAAGACAGACTAGCGATCTGGTCCTCAAAACTCATACCTGAAAAAAGTTTCAATAGCAAGGCTGAATATTCTAATACTCAGCAAGACTTAACCGTCAACGGATATACTTAGTCCACCTAGCTAGACTATGCAGGGTTTTGTAGGCTCTGGTATTTCTTTTGCTGAAAAGCAATAAAGAGTAGGTCCTTACTTTCAAGTTTTCGCTTCCAAGATTCTAGTTGATTAACCATTCTATGTAAGCAACTACTCCTATTCAACTATGGTAGAACTTTAAGCAAACATCAAGATTGATCATAATAATGTTACTCTTATTACTCTGTGTGGCAAAGGGATCAAGCAGTCCCAAACCATGAGAAGCGGACGATTCGAATCGAATTTGTTAACCTGGTCAGGCAGACCAAACACACACGTTTGGAACACCGTCGGGTCGTTCCCAAACAACCGTTACCTTTCATTCCGACCTGTGGATAGGGTCACTCTCCCCGACTACAGGGCACCATCTTCCTCCCTGTAGCCGTGGTGTTGCGCAACATAAACATAAATAAAAACCTATCTCTAAGAGAGAGTGAAAGGTATATCCACTCACTGGTCCGATCGGCTTCTAGGCTTACCGCGTACCATATTTACGGCGTGTGGCTAGTACGTTCAAATACTTAACCACCGCAACCACACACCGCAACCTTAGCAAGTTTATCAACACAGACGGGGTCTCACACAAGGTCATGATATCGAACACGACCTCGTCCGTCGTCCTTATATTGATAGCAGAAAGTAAACCATCAATTCCTATAGAGCTCGCGAGTGACAGGCAATCACTCGACTTTTACCGGTCCTATAAGCTTAGCAATTATTCGAACTCAGGTCTAGTGTTCAGTACATAGGTTCCTAGTATCATGCATCTAGGGTTTCAATTCAAATCCTAATAATTGTAAATGCACAAGTAAGTAATAACGATAAATTGTAATAATTTGAAATACTGGGTTATGTCCGGGGCTTGCCTTCGCGATAGTCGCTAACTAGATTAGCCTTGGGCTCTTCCGGACTTTGGTCCGGGGCTTCGGTCATTATAGTGGTGTTCACCTGGGCTTCTGGATCACCTTCTTCAGACTCCGGGATTATCTCGTACGTCCCGTCCGCTAGAGCAGTCGTATCTATATGTGATGCAAGAACAGTATTACACAAACACACTTCACGATAAAGTTGTAGTCCAACATTTAGCAAACAAACATTCATATGGGCAAGCATTTATAGGGTAGTTATTTAACAATGATTACTACACAAAACAACAAGATCAACTTCACAAAACAGTTTGATTAAACTTACAAAGTAAGTGTTAGTTAGTTTATATACCATACAAATCATGGTTTGTAGAGAATTGAGTAACTCAGTACAAATACAGTATCTAACTTCAGTAAAATTACTTCAAATAGTAAATACAGAGAGCAATCTACCCTGCAAAATTCATTCCATTTCATGCCACCAATTAATCAGAATAAAATAGTTATTCAGACTACACCTAGAGCAAGATCAAATTCTACAGAACAAACTACAGCACTTATGAAGTTTAAAATTTTTCAGAACAGGCTTCACATGATTATGAACACCTCATAAATGTTTCAAAATTTATCTAGGCCTAAAACTGAAGTAATAATTTTGACAAAATTAAACCACATGTGATAAAACTAATTAGTACAAGAATTATATAGTGTTTCTAGATCCTAAATTTTACAGAACTGAACATATGACCAAAATAGAGTTACACAAAACTTATCAGAATTTTATAAGTAAGGAAACTATTTACCATAATTAAAGCCTACTTAATTAGCATTAAATAAAAGAAATAGACAAACAGATCGAAAACTGCTAAAACGTGGGCAACAGCAAGGTTTTAGTAACATGTAAGCATGGAAAAAGTTTCACAGTCAGAAATCTAATATTTCTACCAGCACAAATATATTAGCATAACTAGTAGATTAAGGAATCTTGAAACTTTGACCTAGTTAATGATGTCAAAAAGGCTTCAAAATTTTTCCAAGTACTAGTAACACTGTAAGGCACAATCAAGCCAAAAATCACAGACAGTTACTGAGTAGAACTCCTAGAACAATTAAAGCCTATTTATTCTATTCTTTTTCTTGGATTAAAAAGAAAACCAAAACTGAAGATGTGTATGTAACAAAACTTATAAATCTTCTAACAAGGATTCCAAAACATTTGGATTTGTATTTTTCTATTTTTTCTATGAATTTCTAGGCATTTTCAAAGTTCACAGCAAAATTTAGAAAAACCTAACTAGACCTTACAAACTAGTCCCTGGTTTCTTGCGCTGAGACCCCTGGGATTCTAAAACAAATTACAATGAGGCCATTGGACGGAGGTAGGAGAAAGGGCAGGTGGGGCCGGCCGGTTTCCGGCGGTTTCTCTCGCCGGCGGCGAGGGGAATGGGGTGGAGGAGCAAGAGAGGACCGAGCTCTACCCGATGGTGGTCTTCTTGGGGCTCGGGGTGGCCGGATTGGGGGTTCCCCGCGGAGCAGTTGCTCCGGCGGTGACGGCCAGCGGCGGAGGCGGCGTTCCGATGAGGTAGAAGCGGTGTGGAGTGCTCGAGGAGCTTCACCGCGACAAGAGGGAGCTATTGGTGGGGTCGATTTAGGGCGGGAAAAGGCGGAGGATGGGGCTTGACGGTGAGCTCAGAGGGAGGCGGCGACCATGGAGGCGGCGTTCTGGGGTTTCCAGGCAGGGAATTGGCGAGAGAGTGAGTGGAACAGTATGAGAGGGTTCCCCTAGTGCTGAGGCATGCGCTAGGAAGGGAACTGGGGCTCTGTCCCAAGCTCTCTACGGCGACGGCGAGGTGGCGGCCGCGCGGATGGCCGGGGTGGCGTGGCGAAGACGGGGAAGCTCTAGCGCGAGGGGAAAAGGGCGGCGAGGAGCTCGGGCGCGATGTGTGGGTGCCACGGAGAGCAGGAGGTGGCCTGTGGCCCTCCACGGTGGCGGGCGGCGCCCCTCAGCGCCGGCGGCAGAGCAAGCAGAGGAGGAGGGAGGTGGAAGATGAAGGCTGGACTGGTTTGTAATTTCTACAAAGCTTAGGGGCTCTATTGTAAAACAAAACTATCTCCTAAACTAGGGCTCAAATGAAAAAGTGCCCAACATGAAAGTTGTTCAATTTTTCAAGATATACAACTTTGATGTTGTGCAAAAATTGATTTGACCAAAGGTTAAAGAGTTATTTTGAAAACATAGGAAGGATTTTGAATTTAATGGACTTTTGTCTTTTCCAATGCAAATTCAGTTTAATTTCAAACTAAAAAGCAAAATTTTCTGCCAAGCAATGATTACACTGAATTTTACAAATAAACCCTCCACAAAAGCAATATTTGCTCTCCCTATTCAAATTAAGTTATAGAAAGGACCTTGCATTAAATCATATTTACACAACTACCCTTAGATTTTTACAATAAGATCCTTTTTCAAGCAAAATAAGCACATGATGCATAAAA
The DNA here is from genome assembly GCF_016808335.1 of Panicum virgatum. NCBI lineage: Eukaryota > Viridiplantae > Streptophyta > Magnoliopsida > Poales > Poaceae > Panicum > Panicum virgatum. Next base: position 82,094 of record NW_024376278.1, read on the forward strand.
TAAATGCAATTCTACTGTGCAGACACCTAGGGTGTCACACCCGGGTCCATTGGTGGCTGGGACTAATGTGGAGGACCAAATACCCTTTCCGTTGTAGTGGTTTGTGGTTTCTTATATCATGTTTTCATTTTAGGACTTCTGTGGTAGCGCATAGTGAACTTTGCATAAAAATTAAAATGAAAGGAAACAATTTTCATTTTATTGCAAAGAGTCTTGAATCACAGTGGTTAATAGTTAGACAATCAACTATAATAAAGGTGGAAGATGCCTCACAGAATAAACATGTTGTCAATACCAATTCACTATCTCTCTCCCATTATGCCAAGGACTTGAACATGACGCCGCTGCAAAGAATTGAGATTAGAAAGCCTGAACTACTAGGGTGCAATGAAGAGACCAACACTACTACAAAATTCTATTTACCGAGGCGCTTGAAAAAAGCCTCGGAGGCGGGCGGTCTGGCGGCTCGCCTAGGTTAACCCGTGCCGGGCTGCCGGCCGTACAACCGCCTCGGTTAAAACACCTCAGTTAATAACCATTAACTGAGGTGGTTGATTATTAACCGAGGCGGACTAGGCGGTCTGGGCGGTCTGTCCTAAATCAACCGCCTCAGTTAATGGTGATTAACCGAGGCGTTTCCTTTATGTTTCCCGTCTCGGTTAAGTTCATTATATATAGCAGCCCACCCCTCTTCTTCCTCCCCATGGCTCCTCCTCCATTTTTGGGTGTTTTGACCTCAAAACAACCAAAATTAACCATCTTAGAGGGGGGAGATTTTGCCTTTGGATTTGGTGAGGGAGGACACCACTAAAGGTTGATTTCTGACTCCTCCAACTCTCATCTCCTCTCTTTTACATGATTTTGGTCTAGATCTAGATCTAAATGGAGGTGAGAGAAAACCGGATCCGGATCTAGATCTGCGTATTTGGCACTATTTTCTCGTTGTGTGCAAGGTCTCATTCATGGACAAGGCTGAGTGGATGTACAAGATTCTCATTGGGGCCCGAAGATGCAGAGATTTTTGAGAACCTTGCTAACCGTATGGACCAAGATGATGTCTTGTTTGGGAATCCGATGTGGCTTGAGAATTTCAAGGAGATGAAGCAGGCGGCAATTGATCTGCTGTATAAGTACTGTCCGAAGCAAAGGACGGCATTACGTTTTAACCTCCAATTGCTGATGTTGAAGTCTCGCCATGGGTGGTCCGACACTAGCTTTAATGACATGTTGCGTATGCTTGCTGACACATACCCAGAGGGTAACAAGGTGCCCGCCAATGCCTATCGAGCGAAGAAGATGATCCGGCCAGTGTCGATGAAGTTTAAAAAGTTCCATGCATGCACTAACCACTGTATCCTGTATCGGGGCAAGTATGAGAACTTGCATAGCTGTCCGCACTACGGCGCGAGTCAGTACAAGAGGAATGCCGGTTGTTGCGCATACGTGGATGATGAGGGACCCAAGAGTTGGGAGAAGAAGAAGAAGACGGCCAAGCAGATCCCGGTTCTTGAGGACGAGGAAGAAGAAGGCTACGTACAGAGGAAAAGTCCTGCCCTGTCAGTGTGGTACCTCCCTGCGATCGATCGCTTGCGTGCGCTATTCGGTAACCTAGAGGATGCCAAGCTGATGTCGTGGCATGCATCGGCAGAACGTATCAAGGGCGATAGCAAGCTACGACACCCCACCGATGGCAAGCAGTGGAAGAGTTTCAATGCCAAGTTCACGAAGGAGTTTGGTGACGAAGCGAGGAATGTCAGGATCGCACTAAGTACGGATGGGATGAATCCCTTCGGTGACCTCAGTAGTTCCCACAGCACTTGGCCGGTCATCCTGACTATCTACAACCTACCTCCCTATCTATGCCAGAAGCGTAGGTATATTTTACTAACCATACTTATTTCTGGTCCAAAGCAACCAGGCAATGATATAGATGTGTTCCTGGAGCCACTCATGGAGGACATGAAGATGCTATGGGAAGATGGGGTGAAAATGATGGATGCGTCCGTAAAGAAGGAGTTCACTCTAAAATCCATCATCTTTGTCACCATCACCGATTACCCTGGCCTTTTTGCACTATCGGGGCAGGTCAAAGGGAAGTCAAGTTATGTAGTGTGCATTGATGGTACCTGCTACACTTATCTTACTGGATCGAAGAAATTGGTGTACATTAGGCATAGGCGATTCCTCAGCAAAAAGCATAGGTACTGGGATCCTTCGATGAATCAGTTCTTTGACAAAGATCCCGAGCCTCAAATTAATGAGCAGAGAAGACGAGTTATGGGAAAAATGTGTTTGAAATGGTGAATGGCATAAACATAGAGTTCGGGAAAAAGAAAAAATCTAAGGGAGATGGGACCACAGCAAAGAAGAAGAGGAAGCGGGATCAGATGGAGGAGAAACAACCACCTGTCACCCTAGTACCTTTCAAGAAGCAGTCATGTTTCTTCAAGTACTTGTCGTACTAGAAGGAGCTAGATACGCCCCATGCCGTCGACTGCACTCACCTTTCGAAGAATGTCTTTGAAAGCAGAGCCGGAATCCTTCTGGACATCAAGACTAAGATGAAGGATGGTCTAAAGTCACACTAGGATCTTGTGAACCTGAACATTAGGCCTGAACTTCATACGACTTTGGCGGCGCAGAGCAGGAAAGTGGACCTCCCGGGCGCGTGCTATAACCTCACAACTGATGAGAAGAGAGCCGTGTGCCTGTGGCTTAGGGCTGTGAAGGTGCCGACCGGTTTCTCTTCCAACATCAAGAGTCTGGTCTCTATGAAGGACCTCACATTAACCAGCTTCAACGCACATGACTGCCACATCATGCTCACGGTGTTCCTCCCAATTGTCATCAGGGCAATCGGTCCAGAGTACGTGAAGATGGTCATCACACGCCTCGGTTACTTCTTCAACTGGATCACACAAAAGGTCATTGATGAAGCTGAGCTGCCAGGCATGAAACAATTCATCGTAGAGACAATTTGCCAGCTCGAGATGTGCTTCCCGCTGTCTTTCTTCGATATTATGCCGCACCTGATGATGCACATGGTTGATCAGATATAGGACCTTGGGCCTCTATACCTGCACCAGATGTGGATGTATGAGAGGTTCATGTCGACATTGAATAGATATGTCTATAACCGTGCTTACCCAGAGGGCTCTATGATCGAGGCATACACAACAGAGGAGGCCATTAACTGCTGCACCAAATACATCCGGGATGGAAATGCAATTGGGTTGCCCATCCATCCGCACGAAGGCAGAACCTCAGGGATGGGGTGCACTGGGAGGAAAGTACGCACCGATGTAGAAGATGAAATGGTGCAAGAAGCTCATCACAACGCCCTTAATCAGTTAGTTGTCAAGGATAAGTGGGTTGAGAAGCACCTGGAAGAGCTCCGTCGTGGTCGCGACGGACGCATAGAGGCATGGGTACAGAGACAGCACAAGATCAATTTCATGACATGGATCAAACAACAGGGCATACCTCGCAATCGTGATGCGGCGGAATTGTGGCTTGCGTACGGTCTGTCTTCCCAAATCACCTCGTGGCAAGGATACGACATCAATATATACAGGTTCCACACGAAAGAGAAGGATAAGAAGTGCATAGCACAAAACAGTGGGGTTCAATATGAGGGCATCGATAAGGCCACTAGGGACACCAAGGCATACTTTGTGTAGATTGAGCAGATATGGGAACTTGACTACGGCGGTGAACTATAGATACCCATCTTCCAATGCCAAGGGGTAAAGCCGAATGCGGTTGTCGTGGACGAGTAAGGGCTAACCACCGTGGAGCATGGAAGTGTCGGGTACAAAGATGATCAGTGGGTACTAGCAAACTGTGTCGCTCAGGAAGCCTACTACCCGAAGCCCAGAGATTCCAAAAAACATGTTGTTGTATCAGGAAAGCAGAGGATCGTGAGAGCTAATGGAGTGCAGAGCCCCGAGAAACACGACTACACGGAGTTCTCACTCTTTACTGATCATCCACGCAAGATCAAGCAAGTCGAGTACCGTGTCAACAAGACCAAGATCAAGCCTTGGTGCCGCTCGGACGGTGAGAAGAAGACAGTGGTTGCGTCGACGCCAAAATGATATGCATTGTACACAACATTTTGTAACTTATTATTGCAATGGAATCCAAATGTATGCCTTTACATTTGTTGGAAATATACGCATTTCTTCACTCGGAAACGTTTGGCCAGGATTACAAATTAAAATCAAGATTTAGAGCTATGTTTGAACACTATTTGTTCAGAGGAAATTTTGAAAACGTTAGAGGACAAATCAGCAAAAGTTGCTGAAACAGAAACGGTAGAGAATTTTAAAACTCACAACATTGCTTTTTTGACATTTTGTAGTCCAGTGGAAAAACTTGTAGAAAATGCATTACAAGTTCAAGTTGAGGAAAAAACTTAACCGAGGCGGGCTTCATAAAATAACCGCCTCGGTTAATATTAACCGAGGTGGTCCGTGTGCTCCGCCTGCCCCGGTTAATGTTTGCCTATATAACCCCCCTGCCGGCCAGTTTCAAATCTCGCTGCGACGCCGTTTCGTCCCCGAAGGGCTGCCGCCGCGCGAGACAACCCTAGCGCCATCCCCGCACCGCCACCCGCGCCGCCACCTCTGCGCCGCCACTCCTGCACCGCCCTAATAATATTAAAGAAGTAAAATTTCTCTCCACCAATTTTTCTTGTCCACCTTCCTCTAATTGCCCGGAAAGTGGAGATTTTCTTCCTCTAATCGCGTTGAGAAGCAATATGTATTGTTTAATCATGGAATTCCGGGAGTATAAAAAAATGAAGCAATGCACACAGTTACATGTAAAAAGCATACATTTACTAGGCTTAGCTTTTTGAGAGGATTCTTACCTTCAATCCTGGATTCGTTACCCTTTGGTAATCAAATTCAACTTCTGGGATGCGAGAAATCTTGTGGCCATCCTACCCCTTGCATCTCTTAACCAGCCTTGGATAGTCTCTAATGGACAGTCTCTTCAAAGTGGTAAGGTTCCATATGCTTTCAGGAAAACATGCCAGCTTGGGCAGGGACCAGATGAATAATTCTTCAAGGGCAATGAGCTGCCCAGCCATTCCGGCAGTATCTCCAGGTTGGGTAAATACAAAAGTAGCCCTCTGAGAGAGGGGAACCAGCATAGACTGGCCTCCGGCAAGGACAATAATGAGTTGTCGTATGCCAAAGACATTCAATTCCTCAAGGATGGAAAGGTGTTGAAGTCAACCACGGCGGGGTCACGGTGTGCCACCGACAGGGGAGAGGGCGCCGCCACATTAGGACGGTAGAAGCTAGGCCCTAGGTGTTGGGTCGCGGTGAGCCGCCTTGGATGGAGGGGTGTCAGCCACCACACGGGTACCATCCATCTCGAATCTGTAAGGAAAATGGCCTCATTAAGCCATTGTTTTGTGATTTTGGTGATTGAGTAACAACGCAATCAATGGGACTAATGCGTTTATCAAGTAAACATTAATAGATCCCAGGGATGAAGCAAAAAGGCCAAGCAAAGCAAAACACGAAGAAAGAACACAAAGAAACCCTGAATTGGACGAGTTCTACAAGAATCAGTTGTATCGGTTGAACCGGTGAGCCAGCACCGGTCTATCCGGTGGGGCTCGGATGCACCGGTGCCCTAGCACCGGAGCAAGTTGCAGTGCTGGTGCCAGCAAGCCGTGTGGCACCGGATGCACCGGTGGTGCCAAGATGTTGCACTGGTGCAAGCATCATGTCATGCATCAGACAGCATGTCAAGTGGCCTGGACGAAGTTCTTCAGCACCGGATGAACCGGTGGTACACCGGAAGAAGCATCGGTGCAATTCCGGGACAGTTGCAAGGAAGAGAAGCTGCACCGGATGAACCGGTGACAAAGCACCGGTCTATCTGGTGATGCCACATCAGACTGGCAGAGACCCAACGGCAACCCATTGCACAGAGTGACTGGATGCACCGGTGCTATGCCTTCGGATACACCGGTGCATACGCAGAAAGGTGGCCAACGGCTCTAAACGGCTACTTCGACTTGGAGGCCTATATATATGCCATCCCCCGGCCTTTTGGAGTTTGCTGGAGTTACTACAAGTCTCATACACACCCAAGAACATCTCCAAGCCATCCAAGAGCTTAGTGTTCATATCTTTAGCCCTTAGCACACTTTGAGAGTGTTGTGTAAAGGATTAGCTCTTAGTGAGTGAGTTTGCAAGGCCTTGAGCCCTTGTGCTGTGGTTCTCTTGTGAACCAAAAGAAGATTCGGTGCGCTGGCACCTTGGAGCTTGAAGGCTCGCCGGCAACGTCATCGACCCTTCGACTTGGTGTGGAGCGGCGACGACATCCTTTGTGCGGGGGACGTGGAGACCCCCATCCTTAGTGGAAAAACTCCTTAGTGGAACCCGGGATCAAGGTGACTGTGATTGTGTTCACGGAAGAGACTTGATTGCCGAGTAGCAATACTCTAAGTGAGTGCTACAACAATGTGGATGTAGGTGTGCCTTTGTGGCTAACCTAACCACGGGATAAACACCCGCGTCAAGAGTTTACTTCTCTCTATCCCGCTCTTTAAGCTTCCGCATTTCATATTAGTAATATTTGTGCCTTTACTTTCATAGAGTAGTTTCTTGATAAGAAAGGCTATAGGTTGCTAAAGTCTTTTGGGATAGGGGTTTCACACTAGAACATCCATAGTTGCACATCTAGATAGCTTGTCTTAGTTTAATTTTGTGCAAATAATTGGAGCCATAGGTCTAAAGTTTTTAAGTTGCCTAATTCACCACCTCCCCCTCTTAGGCTAGAGCGCGCTACCGGTCCTTCCAGAATCCATCGTCCCCATGTGGTGCCAGTCGGCGCCACTTCCGTGCCCCATTGCGCGGTGCGCCGCAATCCACCACGGTTGTGTCTGCGAGCATCCCCCTTCTCTTTTCTGGGCTACCCCGGCCCAATCCTGCCGTTCCCTTATGGCGGCGGCCAGTGCCCCCTCCCTCCAACACGCCCGCCATTGCATGCATGCTAGGGTTCTGGTCGAAAGCCTAGCCCAGCTCTACACTAGACCAGTGACGATGATCGCCCTCGAGCAGTTTCTCTTCTTGAAGGCGCGCTGAAGAACCTCTTGTGGCCTCCTCTTCTTGGACGCTCAGGTCAAAGTTGTTTTGCTCGGCACAAGACTTGGGCTAAAGCCATGCTAAGCTCATGCTTAGTCAATGATGATTACGTTCTTGGCATCATTTACATTCATGGAGGCATCATCTAAGATCTCCTGTGCCTTGGTGGTGGTGGTGGTGCAGTTTTGCTCTCCTTACTAGTGTATTTATGGTTGCGCCACCGTTCGTCCTTGGACTGGGGTAGGTGGAGATCTCAAGCATCCAGTTAGGGAAGTTTGTGCTCCTGTACCCTGCTAGTTCAAATCCTTCAAAAGTTCGAGGAGGTATAAGATTCTCCAACACCTCTGCATCTATCTTATACTCCGTGGTATCTGCATGATCCCACGAAAGGCTTAGCACCCGGAGGTCTGGATTATCTCGCAGTTTAGCTTTCTCTGCATCTAACGGTTGCTCAACTTTCTCAAGGTGATTGATCTCTAGGTGTTGACAAGACAATTTCCCAATGCTCACAAGACTGCTATGCGGCCCATAATCCACCTCGAGCACATCATGTACACTATGTTCTACTGTCCTGACAAGCAACTGCAGCGCCTCAGAATGGAAGGAGCAACAACATCATCAATATGTGCGTTGTTTCTTGTGTCGACTTCAAACATGGAGAGACTAGTCATGTAGCCAATACCATCTAGCAACTCATTGAGAATCTGCAAGGACTTCATGCACAATACTTGAAGCTGCAAGCTACAAAACAAGGATGGGAGATTTTCAAGCCTTACACAATATGATAATGTATGCCACAGAAATGATAATGTACTATTGGACTGGTTGTAGGGCAGACACAATCACACAAGACACAAGCATGCTTGAATCCCAGAGAAATCAATACTGCTAGTACTACTTTCTTGCAGATTTCTTGTGGGATTCAAATGCATGCTCGTACTTGTACCCAGAGAAGCATTTCTCATAGTATACCAATCAACATGGAACAAACACGCCACCTAGAAGCACACCTCCATTACATTTGCCAGTAATAAATTTCACAAGACACAAGCACATTATCAGTGTTGATATCAGCTATAGGTACATTTGTACATTATCAGTGTTGTTACATTTGCCCAGAAGCACACCATCCAGTTTCAGCAAATATTCCATGTCCATCCCCTCCACATCCTCCAGTCCGCTGACAGCCTGACACCACATCCTCCTCCGCCTCCTTGCTCACTCGTGATGGCCGCCTTTGCCTCCGCCGATAGGTAACCTGATTACCAAGATATATAGCTCCATGATGAGCAAGAGTTGTAATATGCATTGCTTTAGTGAGCTAAGTTTCTGTGGCAATGTAACTCATAGCACCCGCCACCCATATATCTGGGTGATTAAACTTTGCTTGGCACAGTAATAATCTACATGTACTATACCACTGTGCTTCGGTCAACCTCCTCCGTGCCTCTCCTCATCCACCGCTTAGCTAGCATGGCTTCCAAAGGTTCATCAGTATGGTCTTGCTAGATCTTGCACTCTACCTCTGTTTGAGAAGCAATATTTATTTTTGATCTTCAAGTTCCAAGATCAGCAATATGAAGCATTACATTACATAGTTACATGCATGAACAAATCAGAGATTCACTATGCTTTTGGAAGGTTTCTTACCTCTTATTCTCTGACAGGTTGTCCCTGCACGAATCTTGTGCCAACCAACTCTACTTCTGGGATGTGAGAAATCTTGTGGGCATCCTCCCCCTTGCACCTCTCAACCAGTCTTGGACAGCTCCCAATTTCCAGTCTCTTCAAGGCGGTAAGGTTCCGTATGCTTTGAGGCAAAGATGTTAGGTTGGGCGAGCCCCTGATGATTATTTTTTCAAGGGTAATGAGCTACCCCAGCCATTCCGGCAGTATCTCCAGGCTGGGTAGCATCAAATGTAGTCTTCTGAGAGAGGGGAAACATGGAGTGGCCTCTGGGAAGGAGGCTAATGAGCTGTGGAAACCAGTGACACTCAATTCCTCGAGGGTGGCAAGGGGCTGAAGTCGATCCCACTTGTCAGTAGTAAAACTTTTGCTTCTGATTATGGCTTCAAAATGAAGAGTGGAAGATGAAAGCCTCCCAAACCCATGCATTGGTGGTAGCACCTCATCGCCGTAGGTCAAGTCCCAATACATACTTTTGGGGGGATACGGCAGGAACTTCAACTTTGGGCAGTCCCATACATCCAACATGTGCAAATTAGGGATTAAGAAATCATCACCTTCTTCACCTGACCGTGTTGTCCAGCACTCCTCCAAGTTCTTCAATCCATATAATTGAATAACTCGCAACCTTTTGCATGCTCCTTTCTCTCCATAGAATTCCTTTCCGATCTTCCTGATGTTGGGAATTAGGATGATAAGCAACAGCCTGAGATTGGGCAGCATCCCAAGTGGAGGAACAGCATCACATGCTAAATTCATGAGTTTGATACTGGTGAGATACGGAAGATAGGAGGAGATCTCAAGCATCCATTTAGGGAAGTTTGTGCCCATGTAACCTCTTAGTGCGAATCCTTCTAGAGTCCGAGGAGGAATAAGGTTCTCCAACACCTCTGCATCTCTCTTGTTCTCTGTCATATCTTCATGGCCCCAGGAAAGGCATAGCTTCTGGAGGTCAGCATTATCTCTCAGTTTAGCTCTCTCCGCATCTTCCGAATGCTTGACTTTCTCAAGGTGATTAATCCGTAGGTGTTGACAAGCCAATTTCCCAATGCTCACTATACTGCTATGTGGCCCATAACCCACCTCGTTTAGTTCATGTACACTATGTTCTACTACTCAGGTAGCTCATAAAATTTAGAGCATGCTGATAGGTTGAGGAACCGGAGTGCAGAGAGCTCCCCAAATGACACGGGTAACTTATTGAGGCTGCTATTGCCAGATAGGTCCAAATAACAAAGGTTAAGAATGCTACCAATATTATTAGGCAAGGTTTCAAGTGCGCAGTTAGACAGAATTAGTGTCTGCATATTCTGAAGTTTATGGAAGGATTTCGGAAGTGATGTAATTGGCAAGCCCGAGGCATCGAGGTACCTTAGCAGCATCAGTTGATGAATGGAAGATGGCAACGATATGTTGCTGGGGACAGATTTCCCTTGGATGGAACATTCACTTATGTCCAAGACACGCAAATACTTGCATTTAGAGAATGACTTATCTTGAAGCTGCAATCTGTCGCACTCTGTAAAGTGGAGAGATCTAATTTTACTTGGAATTTTTTTCCGATCAATAGACTGCTTCTGATAATTGATAAACTCAATATGTCGGTAATAATTCTTCTCAAGGCTGTTCTGAGTCAATTCTTTGGGATCATTTAGAGCAATTAACTGTTGGCCAAGTATTATCGTTGCAAGATCATAAACCAAATCATGCATCGTCACCTTGTTGGGACCTTCAGCATCCTCTGGAGCATTCTGCAGACAGATCAGTTGTTACTACTGTTAGTAGCGAGAAAGATTATCTTGATGGTAACGAACGAGCTGATTCTTACTCCTAGCTGTTAAACCTTGAGTGAATTTCACAAAATAATAATACTAGCATCGATCTTCTCAGATCTTTTTGCTATCTAGGTGTGTCCGCGTTCTGCTTAGGATGGGTGACTCTAGCCTTGAGCTATTTTAGCTTTTTCTTAGCTCTCCTGCATCATTCAAGAAAAAAAACAATTTTGCACTGATCCTGATAGACCCCAAGATGCTTAAATTGGATTTCTATTTCCACTTTTAGAGAATCTCAAGAAAAAAATGGATACCAACAAGTTTTCTCCCAATATTTTCACTCCACCTGTCCCGCTCTGATTCTCACAAAATTTTCATCGACTGTTGCCCTTGTCGTCCCCTAAGCCAGCAGCACCACAGCATTTTTTTCTCCGTCCTTCACTCATAGGGCTTATTTGCTTTGCCTTGAGACAAACTTGCATAAACCAATAAGCTCCCCTAGGCGTTTGATTTCGAGCGCTTAGAGCTAAGATGCTTGCCAAGCCAAGGGTGTGGCGGCAGGGCATAAACCAAACAACTCCGATATACATCGCATACCAAATAGACACCCACAATAGCATGTGGGGGCTTTTGTCTATGTGCCTATTTTTCCTCTCTATATGATCCATTCGGTTTAGGTATACAAAACATTTTAATGTTTCCTTAATGCTTTGTTTAATATGATTGTTTTATTTTTCTCGTTTATATCTTGTAGTATTTTTACATATATTATGGTACGATTCATCTAAAGTTCTTAGACACATCCCAGCTTGTTTGGATCTTTTTGCTACCATCGAATTCTTTTAATTCTTTTACTACAAACTTGCACACCCCTCCTACATATTTGGGAAAAAGGTCATTCTTTTCCATCTCAGATAATGTTCGCTAGGGTCCTCATTGCCATTGAGGTTCTTGGGTTTTTATGTTTCCAAAACGAGCTTGAGGTTCTTGAGTTATCACTAGAGTATATTGGTTTTAATTCTTTCATCATGTTACAATTAAACATTTCAATCAGAATATTAATGTGATTATTTCCTTCAATCTTCTGATAGTGTCTTTCTTTCTAACTAACAAACAATCATCTATTGAGAAAATAAAAAAACGATTCATAGCCTGAATGTTCAGAATTCTGTGATTCATTAGTCGCCATTCGATGAAGTAAACGAAAATTTAGCCATAGCTGGTCAATTTTTAACAATAAAAATCAGTTATTATGACTCTAGTTAGTTATATTAAGTAAATATCCCAACTTAACATTCCCAAAAAAATTTGGGCGATTGGCACATTAGATGCTCATATAGTTCAGGATGCTTTCTTTTCTTTTACTGAAATACTATGGAGAAGTGGCAAAATAGTTCGTGTGTTCATTGTGTTTCCATGGATGTGGATTCCAGTGATAACTGTGGGTAAGACCACCATGCCACTCAATTTATTGTTAAATAAGTACTAACATAGATCTGTTGACAATCTTGGAGTTTAACATCGGTAGCATTGCATCATGCAGAATGAATGAACGGATGGAAAAGAGATTATTCTACTGACCTGAGAAGTCTTGGAAATTTGAAGAAAAGACATCCCCAACAAATAGTCGACACAGTGTTTGCCATCGATGATTGATTGAATATATCCAAGGGCTCTCCATTGCTGGATGAGGTTGTCACTAGCGATAGTAAAGCCCTTGGCGTAAACTGCACAATATGTGAAGCACAACTTGAACTTTAACGGCATGTAGTAATAGCTCAACATGAGGCCCTCCAAAGGCTCTTGCAACAAAGTATTTTCTTCCATACCCAAAATAATCTTCTTGTCCCTTATATCTTCCCATGCCTCTGTAGACTTATGTTGGGATAACAAAAATCCAAGAGATCATGCTAGTAGTGGTAGACCTGCACACTTCTTGGCGATTTGTTTACCAATTGGTTCTAATCCACATAGATCCTCACCTTGCCAGAATGGTGTTTGTCGCATCACATTCCAACAGTCATCATCTGATAAAATGCTTAAATTGATTTGGTCACTCTTGCGCACAGGGCGGATTATTCCTTGACTAGCTAGAGCACCAATATCCAATTTATCCATGACATGTTGCATTCGTGTAGTTAATATGATCTTGCTTCCCTTCCTACCATATTGCAGCATATGCTTTAGTTTTTCCAAATTATCCACACCTTCCTCCCACATATCATCAAGAACAATCAAATACTTTTTGGTAGGGAGCATACTTTTCAACATTTCAGTAATGGACTGCAAATTGCCATCTTTTAGGGCGATGTACCATTTGCTTGGCTCAATACTGGTACTCCTACTCACTGTTGATATGATTATTTCCCCAATTCTTTGTAGATCAAACTTCTTAGACGCATAGACCCATACCCGTAGATCAAAGGTTTTGGTTCTATTATAAAAAAAAATTGATTGGGCTAGTGTGTCTTCCCCAGGCCACCAAGTCCAACAATAGGAATGATTGAGACAACCTCATCAGTTTCACTTTTCAGTAATTTGATTAACTTTTCCTTTTCAGTATCCCTTCCTACCATTCTAATAATGTCGATGCCCCCATTGGTGGGTGAAATAATAGCTTGATTTCTAGCCACCTCATCAGCCCACATTGATGTATCTTGGGGCACCAGATCAAGGGTCCCACAACCCTCTCTCTATGTTGGTTAAAACTTCCTTTACCTTCTTCATCTTGTGAGCTAATGTAAACCGCAACAGGAATGGATTGTAGGATGAAAAGAATAGCTTAATCTGTAAGAGAAAAAGATAAACCATAAATAAAATTTTGTTGCACATGTGTTTTGTTTTGTATTGTAGTACTTGAATATATTCCTGTGGTATATCAACGGCTGAACAAAACAAGTTGTAGAAGAAAACATATTACATGTTTGTTGAGAAATAAATTATAATATATTGGTTGGTCACTATAATGACAAGCACAACAAGTGCAATGGCACCCAACAAACACTCAGCCATTCAATTTCACACCAAATTAAGAGACAGTTTATGAACTCAACTGATGATGATACCTATGTTGTATAAAATTTAGAAACTCAACTTCGAACTTGAAATAAGTTAGTTGAAACAAAAAAAATCTAATGTCCAGCCAAACAAGTATAAGTTCATGTGAAATTTTTGTGTACCAATAAAGTTAACCTTCTAATCATTTCACTTGCTGCACATTTTGTATTCTGTATTTTATTTCTAAACCAAGGATTATGTGGTCTGTTTGTGGGTCTAGGACAATTTATGGCCCAAGTTGCCAGGTGAAGCCCATAAACACACCTCATGGATACCGCTTTGAGGGCCAAGTTCGTGGGCAGCCCAAGTCTAGTGAACAAAAATGCATCCTGCAGGTATGGCTGCTCTCCACCTCTTTGTTTTTTTACTTATATTGTAATACCAAGCTACTCCACTTCACACTCTGTTCACTTTCAGAATAAAATACAGGCAAGGAGGAGCCAGGCATATCATGCTATGCATGGGTTAACACATACTCTTCGAAATTATGTGGCCTCAAATGAACTGGAGTAAGGAGATGTCACCAACTTATTTGTTCTCTTCTTTCTTGCCCGAGTTTTTAAAATAAAGTTTTCGGTTTTGTAAACTGATAAAGTGTTGTTGGCATTGTAGAGTGTTTCGGCTTATTGATATTCCATATTTCTAACACAGATGACACTAAAAGGTGACGTTTATGTTCCTGAACTGAGTAGGTCAGTGCTCAAAGTTGTAGATGGTGTTTCAAAAAAAAGGCTGTAGAACTTGGTATTAAATTTTCATTTAATAGTAGTCCTGAGTATAGTTTTACTCTAGGAAATTTTGTTCACAGACACTGTTCAAACATGGAATTGGATGATACACACCGCCCAATCGACAATTTGCCCAGTACCATTATAAAGCCATGGTTCGTTGTTGCTAGACACCACACACAATAAATTTTTCATTTTTATGGTTTGGGAGAGAGAAAGATGCGTGCATAGACCATATTGCCCTTCTAAGTTATCTTCTACCTCTAGACTCCACCTTTCTCTCTTATCTCCATCTTTGTTTCCAATTCTCCATCGATCCATCAAGCAACTAGCAAAGGCCAAGCAACGTGTACTTACTCGGTACTCATCCATGGCGGAGCCATGGCCTGCCGCATCACCACCGTCATCTGATGCAGCGACAACAGAGCTGGAGCTGCCAGGGTTTCCATTAAATCCGTCATCTGCTTGGGTTCTTCCTAAAGTAGGTGGCCCAAGTTCGACATCATCCCCATGGTGCACCTGTATCGCCAGGACCCTTGGAAGCTCCCAGGCCTGGCGCACATCGACGAGCAGGAGTCGTACTTCTTCGTGCCCTCCCCCCCCCGCCCCGCCCGACACACCATCGACGGCAGCGGCCGGCGCATTTGGATACTATGCGCCTCCCTACCTGCTACCCATGCAGCGGCGGCCTCAACATCACCAACGGCGGTAGCGAAGGCGGACGCACCATTTGCGATGACAATGGTCGCCTCCGACCATGAATCCAACCAGCTGCGACCTCTATGATGCCCCTACCCTTACTAATGGTGGTGGTCCCTGTTCCTTTTCAGATTCGGACATAGATGGAGCAACCCTGGCAGTAGCGCATCACACCCACACGTATGATGCCCGACAGCTATGGCTCATCCCACCCCACACGGACGTCACTCCAGAGACTTCGTGCCCTGGCTTCATGTCCCGTCTTCGTGACACCTTCGACCAATTCCTGCTACTATTCATGGGGGTGTGTGTTGCCTGCTGGTTCCTACTACCGTCTGTGGGGAGTACGGTGGGGCAAGTGGGGTTGGGGACAGGAGCGGCGATGCACAGTGTAGAGCTAAGGGAATGGAGGAGAGAGAAGTGTGGAATCTAGAGGTAGAAGACGACTTGTAGGGGGCAATGTGGTCTATTCACGCGTCTTTCTCTCTACCGAACCATGAAAATAAATATTTTATTGCATGCGGTGTCCAGCAGCAAAGAACCACCATTTCATAATGGTACTGGCCAAATTATCATTTTGGCGGTGTGCATCGGCCAATTCCACGATTGAACGGTGTCCGTGAGCAAAATTTGCCTTTTACTTTTGGGAGATGTCATTTCATTGCTGATTTATTCATGTATAAGGTTACCACACTCAAAGAATGATTACTCACTACGTGTTTCTGTGATTCTATCACTTATTTTTGAAATAAAGGCAGGAGATCTGTCACTCAGTTCAGATGAAAGAATTGTAGGTACAAGAAGGGTAGCCGAACATGGTACCAACACGGGGCACACAAAGGGTTGAATCACCCACATGACGTGGAAGAGCACAAAACTGTCATGAGTCCAGCGACATCCCATGGCAGACTCTAGACGATCCTAACGAAGACAGGCAGATGGTCTGAAGCGAAAGGCCGCAACAGGTCATCATTGCCGAGCTCAATATGAAGAACAGCTTTGACTTCCAATTTTGAACCTCTGCCCCGCCCCCTGCTTTTGCCGACCTCCAAAACGACAGTCAACGAAAAAAGGGGGTTCGGCTCATATCATCGTTGTCGAGCCACATCCACTGATGTAGCAGCTCTGACTTCATGCTGCAAGTCCCCCCTCCACATGCATACCGGGTGCCGAGAAGCGAAGAGCATCAACCGGCTGTCTCTGCCGTCGTCGTTCCCTGACATCCCATAGGAACCCTTCCAGAGGGGCATCGACACACCGGCTGCATGCAGCAGCTACAAAGATGCATCACCGCCACCCCCTCCGGCCAGGCACACGGAACCGGGCCTTGCCTTGCCTCGCGCAACACACCACCGTACAGTGAAGCCATTGCCGGCCATCCTTGCAAACCCTGGTACCCGCAGCTAAGAAGGCTAGCCACCGCCAGCCACCGTCGGTCGAGCGATCCCCGCCACCGTGGGCGCCGCCCCTAGCCCAACGGACCTGGCCATGAGAATGGAGAACCTGGCACTCCAGGCCTGCGCAGCCGCCCCGACCATTGCCGACACCACCAGCGCTACCCCCGACCAGGGGGTGCTGGATCCGGCTGACCGGGCACCTGATCTAGCCACCCAAGCCCTAGAGCAGCCCAGGCCAGCCCCGCCAGCGCAGCCACGCGAAGAGGAGGTGGGACTGTTGGAACAGCTCAGGAACACGTGTTCTGCCCGCTCTCAATCTGATTCGCTCGCTCTCGCTCTCGCACGCACCGGCGGACCGAGGAAGAAGATGAACAGCCGGTATCTTGGCCTCTCTGTATTACATTGAACTCGACACTCCGAAGCACACGAAGTACATGGACTTTTGTAGGCAAGGGACGCATCAGGAGCTCTCCTCCACGTCCTTCACTCCTGCAGGACCTGCTCAGCCTTGCCCAGGGAGCCACTTGCTCGCTCCGGACGTGGCGGCCTTCTCCGCACAGACTGGCGCTTACAGCCACTACTCCTAACAACTCCAAGACTCGATCAACACAGCAGCTAGCGCACTTCCGCACAATCTGCACCTAGACCTGGACGGCAACAACCTTGCCAACCTACTGGACCCGAGCTCGCCGAACGAGCTCAACACGCGCACAGCACGACACAAACGTAGGCACGCCAGAAACATACCTATGGCGTGTTTATTCTAAAAATCTCCCCCTACACATGACTCCCCCTAACCTACGACGTCGCCGCCCATCCTAACGTACAGGACTCCGGCTCTTCATAGACCATAGCAGGGAGCACACCTTCTTTGTCTCCGGGGCCGCCGCACACTCGCCGTTGCCTCAATGCTGCTGCTCCCATCGTCGTTGTCATCCCACGGCTGCCGCTACGGCCTCCAGACGTGATGCCAACCAAGCAGCATGCCTCCGCGCGAACGCCGTGGCCTTCTTCTCCCTCTCTGGCGACGCACGCCACCGCTTCATCCCTATGTCGCACGCCACTGCTCCCCGGCCAGAACGACGCCCCGCCTTACCAAGACAGGAACAATGCGCGATCCACTGTCTAACCGCAATGCCTAGCCTTGCGTCGCCACGGGCTCCCTCACGTGCACCGACACACGGCCCGGCGACCTTCAGCGCGCAGCCACGTACAGGCCACCGTGAGCACTCCTCCGGGCGTCGCATCGCCGCCGTCCGTGCGTTCCTTGCCGCTGCGCCGAGCCACCACTGCCTCGTCGGCCGCGCTGCCGGTCGCGTGCCACACCCGCGCCGAGCATCACGAGCGCGCCCTGCCGCAGCCCTCCCAGCCGCCTCGCGCCGCCACTCACGCCGTGCGCCGCGCTTGTGCCTGCGCCCATGAGCCACCACCGGCGACCCCGCAGCACGTCGCGCCCACGCCCTGCTACGCGCCCCAGCCCGCAGCTCCGCTGGCCGCCGCACCAAGGCAGCCTCAGCGCCGCACGTGTCCACAGGCCGACACATGGCCCGGAGCTTCACGCATCACAGCCGTCAGCGAGCACCACCGGTACTCCTCGGTCGAGGGGAACGGATCCCCCAACTATCTAACCTTGCTCTTGATACCAATTGTTGGAACTGCGTAGGAACACGTGTTCTGCCTGCTCTCACTCTGATTCGCTCACTCTCACTCTCGCACGCGCCGGCGAACCAAGGAATAAGATGAACAATAATTTCGACGACGATCACTGCGGAGCCACTGCTCCTGTATCTTGGCCTCTCTGCCTATTGCCGTTGTCACCCAATATTTTGTAACGCTTACATGTACAGTGCCTCTTCATTCTTTTTGTTCCAGGTTCCAGCTTCAGATGGGTCTATCTACATTTTCTAAAGCAAACAAAGTTTGCACCCTACGTTATTGTAATGGTATATAGAATTAGTTTTCAATTATACTTGGCGATAAAAATATTTAGTTTTGTCAGACTGCTTGGTAATGACTCCATTCTAATTTTATGAAGAATCTTCATGCTCAGGGCACTCCGTAGGCTGGATATAACTGCCTGAATATCTTCTTTCCTTCTCCCATTTCTACTAAATATTATATTTTGGAAAGGAGTCATTTGCAATTGCAGCTATAGACTCCCACCTCTGCGGCTCTGCCCTTAGTCAATTGACTCTGATGACGTGAGTGCAGTCCTAAATAAAAGTTGGTGCCGCTGTTGAAATGGAGGCAACTATGAACTTAGTACGACTGATTTCAGAATCAATTGCCTCAACGATTCATGTTTACCAAAATAATATCACGGTCCTGCTTGAGTTGCCTATGCACGGGCATTTTATTTTTGCCAGGTTAAAACAAGGCCTAATTTAAATGTTGTTATGGCTAAATTGATACACTCAATTTTTATTTTAACAATGAGACCACACTATCAATTTTAAATTCACAGATATGATGTAACGCGTTCGCAACTTTTATTTTAAAATTAAGGATTAGCAAGGTTCCGCTTCTCTTCCCCAGCAGCATTCTAAAGCTTATTAATTTGGGAGTGATCAGATGGGCAAATATCAGTTAAAAGCATATAAGTGGAACCGAGAGTTTTAAAAATGGGACAACCCTCACTTCGGAAAAAGAAGAAAAAATGAAAATTAACTAGGAATATTGAAGTTTAGCATCTGTACCTTGGGTTGGTCCTGCTTAATGAGTTCAATAGCGTCGAACTCATCCAGCAAGTCCTCAATGTCGTAGGCTGCAGCCTTGAAATCCTTCATCCAAACCCGCATGATCTCTCGTCTCTCTCCTTCATCCTGGCCCTCCCTCCGGTCAGCATGGCGCATCAAAGCTTGCAGCATCACCATGGTCCTCTTCTAGCCATCCACGTCGTCCTTGAATCTCCACAACAGGGTAGCCTCATCCCAGACAAGCTCGGCAAGCTTGCTGGCCATCAGCCCGCCAACGGCGCTTGCCATCTCGTGGCCGGCGCCGACCAGAACAACTCACAAGGGATGCTGGCTGCTGCAGTGTATGTGGGAGCTTCTTGGGTGGAGGATTGGTGCTCCCCATGTTAATCCAACACCCTGCATATAAGGTTGTCTTTGGCACCTACTGAGCAGCTTTGCATCGATACCTTGAGTGTACTCTGCACACGGTCCTTTATTCAGTACATTGACACCACGCAAAGTAGTGTACTCTGCACACGGTCCTTTATTCAGTACATTGACACCACGCAAAGTTACATGTATGAATAGATGTCACACCCGGTTTTAAAAACAAAACCGAATACATAACTATATGTATACTAGGATCAAGTTTCATACATATAGTAGTGACTTCATAAGTGAATAATCAGTAACAGTATCACGAAAAGAGAATTACAACGACTATAAAGATTATCAGAGATACACAGCTTATCTTGGAAACGAAGACTCTAAACTTCACAGGCAATCAACCGGGGGTTGCATAGGCCTACAACTCAGCAACATCTTCAGCTAACCTCACAGCAACTTTCTCTTCTGAGCAGCAATAAGCAAGGATAAGTATACTTATGGTTGGTATTCAGTAAGGCCACAAAAAATAACCAGAAAGTGATTTAAATCCATCTTAAAGTTAATTTAATCATGTGAGGGTCCAAACCGCTCTTCACTGTGATCACGGCTGATATATCAATTTTCACTCTGCAAAGGTTGTACACTTTCATCACAATCATGTTTTCCCTTGATGCCCGGGTTTGCAAGGCCCTTAAACACTTCCGAGGTGAGTGGCAGGGATACACTACGAGATCTTTACAAAGATTCTCTAACATGTGACAATTCGCTAAGGTTCCAAGTCAAAGCGGTCATAACACTTCCTAACGAGGAGGTACCTTAGCAAAGGACCACATATCAAAGCCTCAAGCGGACCGAGCTATACCCCGATGATGCATCCCCTCTTGCCCTTTCGGTAAGATTGTCACAAGCAAGAGTTTCTAATTAATTAGCCAAGACCAGAGCCATATAGTATTGTGGTTGTACTGTTTTCCTAGGTGGTTCTCCATGTTCCAATTAATTCATAGTATTCTTGTAATAAAGCATAGGTAGAAGAATGGTTAGGGACACTTGCCTTTCTCCAATGAAAAGCTACTCCTACTGCTCTTCAGCTCTTGCTCACTTGGAAAACTTGATCTTCAAGCTTCGAACAGCGATCCTTCTACTCGAAGCAATCATTGGGCACAAACATACAAAACAACAAACAAGTACAACTAAGAACAATACACCAAAATAAAAGAAAAGCTTTAAAAGTGCGTACTAAAGGATAGGGCTCGTTGCTACGGTTACGAGAGCGCAAAGGACGCAGAAACCGGTTCTAGGCTTGAAAAAGAAACAGCTATCGGAAGATTTACGTTACAAAAGAAAAGAAAGAACTATAAGCTTTATTTATTTTAATTAAAAAACACATGTAAGGATATTTGAAAGAAAATATCCTGGGTTATAGTTAATCATATTATATTTGTATTTATAAAGACGAAGTAGAACTTAGTCATATTTTATTTATGATTGTCTATGTAGAAATTACAGTAATTGAACAATTAATTATAAAAGAACATGTGACAACATCTAATCGCATAGCTTTATGATTCGTGTTGAACTAAACAAATATTTTTAAAAAAAAACACATTTAAGTTGGTGTTAAGCATATTAACATCAATTATGAAAACCGAGGTAAACATCTAATTAGCTTTTAATTAGAAAAGCTAGATGAGAGGATATTATTCAAATTAAATCTATGTTTAATTTAAAAACAGGCACAACAACACTACTAAACGATAGCTTAGCCTATTAGAAGACCAACGCAATAAGAACGGGTTGAAATGGATCTAAAATGTGGAAACTACGGAAGAAACAAGGCTACAGGGACCTATACGTGATTAGCCAAAGAGTTAGAGGGCTAACAGAAAAGATTAGCAAGACACAGCAAACTGTGCTCGCAAAGGATAACAAGGTGATAAAGCTACTGCACAAGTTGTACGGATCACGTGAGCGCAAGAATTGATGAAAACAGAGTTAAAACGACCAAGATACGACCATTGGATCTCGATCCAACAACTCAGAGCAGTTAGGGCGTCTCGGCTGAGCGGATTGCAGCTTGGGAGGCGGCTCGGCTTCGTCGGGCAACTCGACGGATCGGCTTGCGGCTCGGTGACGGCTCGAGCGGCGTAGGGACACCGGCGGCGAGCGCGTGCGGCGGCGGAGTCGCCGAACTTGGCCAAAATCGGCTATCCGTGGCTTGTTTTGAGCGCGGCTTGCACAGGGAGAACGAGGGGGCGAAGGGGAAGGCGATGGGAGGCTCGGCGCGGGGCCTTGACGAGCGGAGCAGACGCACGACGGCGGTGTGCAGCGAGGTTGCTCCGGCGAGCAAATGCGCACGTGATAGGGCGAGAGAGAGAGAGAGAGAGAGAGAGAGGGAGAAGGGGTTGGCTAGGCTCGTTACCATGATGCGCAGCTCTGGTGGTGGCTCTTGGCGAGGTTGGAGCGGCAGCGGGGCGTCACACCCGAGCGCGGCGGAGGCGGCGGAGAGGCGGGTGCTAGGGTTAGGTTTTTGGGCGGCGGCGGCTTCGGTCGATGGGGTCCAAGGGCACGGGGCGGCACTATTTAAGAGGGCGAGGGGGCAGCCTTGGTGTGCGGGTCGGACCCAAGTGGGGCGCGCGGCGCGGCCGAACTCGGGCTCAAGTCCGTGCCCGGTGCGGGGAGGGGAAGGCCCCGACGGGCGGGGCCCGCCTGGCAGCGAGGGGGAGAGGAGAGAGGGAGGGGGCGCGCGGGGCAGGTTGGGCCGGCCTGTTGGGCCCAGTGGGTTGGGCCGTGCGGGGAAGGAAGAGGACGCTGCTGGGCTGGGCCAGCAACCGGTCCCGGGCTGGGGAAGGACAGAAGGGAAAAAGAAAAGGGGAGAGGAAAAAAAAAGAGAGGGGGGAGCTGGGCTGGCCCAAAGGAGAAAAAAAGGGAGGTTTGGGCTAAAAGAAAAAAGAGAGGGAGCAAAAAGGAAAAGAGGATTTTGAAATAAAAAGGGGGCAAACAAATTCACTTGAATTTAAATTTAGAAATTTAACTTCAACTAAAGGCAAACAAGAAACAAAGCAAAGCAGCATAAATGCAAGATAAGAAGAACAACCTTATCTAATTTAGAAAACAACCAATTATTTTCCTGAACTAAATTTCCTATAAAGATAATAAATGTTGTGAAAATTTTAAAATTATGAGAAAATCATTGCTTTATTCTTCCTTTTAATCACATCCTGAAATCCAACAATTTCAGGGTGTGACAATAGATCCTTGCCTCTTTGTGCAAAGAACAACTTTATATGTTTTGAGGAAAAGAAGGGGATGGGGTTTCCAGATTGCGTGTGCTGAGTCTAGGATTGATCTTTATTCCCACATTGCTTGGACGATATTCAAATTGCAAACCACACAAGATGAAGGTTTTTCTGATGGTTAAAGCGAACCCAATAAGACCTTAGCATAGTGTGTCTCTGTCGGGTGCCGGCAACCGAAACCTAACAAGGCTCCTATTTTCTAACAAGCTGCTTCATGTTAGGAGGACCAGGGCCAGGGGTTCCGACATCTATGCAAAATTTTATAATGTTTCCCAAGTTTCAAATTTAGTTGAAGAATTCATAGTAACATAATCTGAAAAGGATTTAATCTCAGAAACTGTCATATTAAAACATCGGTTTTTTATATCCTTGAATCTCCTGAAATAATCAGAGGCCGATTCATCACGGCTTTGCCTAACCGATGTCAAATCCGTCAACTTAGCTTCATTTTCCCCACTGAAAAAGTGACTATGAAACCTACGCTCTAACTGGTTCTATATTTGAATAGAATTTGGAGCAAGCGAAGAAAACTAAGAGAAAGCGGTTCCAGTTAAAGATAAAGAAAATAAACGCACACATAAATCATCATGGAAACCAGTTTCTCCCAACTGCAGAATGTATTGACTTACGTGCTCCAAAGTTGTATGAGTATCATCACCATTAAACTTCATGAACTCGGGAACACACAAACCAACAGAATAAGAAATAAAATCAAATTCAGGTGTATACGGCTTTTGATACAAACGAGAATTACCCATATCCACCCCAAGCTTAGTTTTAATCATGTTAGCCAGATCCTCTTTAAATCTAGAGAAATCGGCTTGATAATTCCCGCTTTTCAAAGCTTGTGATGCAGATGCAAGACGATGCAAATCTGGATAAGTAGATGTCATCATCTGCGTAGCATGAAGAATCGGTCCATTATGGGGACAGGATCCCTACAGTGTACTGCCCACTGCTGCAGTACGAGGGGGTGTGTAGGTCATCAACTCATTGGTTCGGCCAGGGGTAGCTGAACTAGGAATCGATGTGAGCGGTGTAGGCGAAGACGGAGTAGGCACCATCGCACTGGGCTGACCGGTTGTCTGACCGGTTCGACCGAGGTAGCCTCGACCGGTCTGACTGGTTCTGTCTGAACCGATGAAGGTGGCGGCGTCTGCCCTACAAAGTAGCCCGGCGGCGTCTGCCCTACAAAGTAGCCCGACGTCATGCCTAAGTGTGTATCTGATGCAGGCGTTGGCGTAGCCGATGAGCTATGATTTAAAACGTCCAATGTATAAGAATTACCCACAACACTTTTATTCCTTTTCAACGCATCTATTTCATCAGACATGGAAGCAAGCACATATCACCCGCAATTAATTGTGCAACAGAAATTTTTTTGATCGAGCATCAGTGATAGTTGCGTAAGTAAATCAGAGAGTTTATTGCTTACATTGGGGATCTCTTCAATCTGATTATTACACAACTTGAAGGATGGCATGACGAATTCTTCGACCCTCTTGACGAAGCCACCCCGATTCTTCTTGAAGCCCTTCAAGAACCGCACCTTGATAGTGCTCCTCGGTGACCAGGTAAGACTTGTGCTCCTCTTCGGTGAGTTCCTCCATCGTCACTGTGATGATGTTGTCTTTGTCGAGGTTGGTGATGGAACCCATCTTCTTTGGGGTAGATTAGATCGGTTTTCGACAACCAAGATCTTCTTCACCAGTGGAGTCGCCAAAAAGTGTGTTGACACAGAATTACGCCAAATACACTAGGATGCGCTACAATGCGTGGATCATCGACACGACCTTCACCAACGGGCTCACTATGCACAGACCGGTATAAGCAACTAGTTAGACCGGTTCTACAGGGAATGCCGTGAAGACCTAAAACCTCGAGCTCGGGAGCAACACTGTCGGAGCTCGCTGATCTAAGGTTGCTCTGAGTTCGGCAGGCCACTCAGAACGCCGTAGAGATGAGCGAAGAACAGCAGTTAGGGTTTGGAATAGGTTAGGGTTTGAGAGACGAAAGTAAAGGACAAATTGTATTGATTCAATTGTGGATAACCCTCAATCAGCCTTAGCCTTCATATATATATATATATATATATATATATATATATATATATATATATATATAGTCCGGGGAAGTCGTACCCCTTCACGAATAGGTTTACAAAGATCCACGAATTACAAAATCTACTCCTACTCGAATCACAATCGGCCAGACCGTTCTGACCAGTCGGCCCCACCGGTCCACCGGTCAAACCGGTCGGCCACAGCCTCTGCCAATTTTGGCTGTCAACAACATCCTTTCGCTTTGTTGGCGCAGATTCAGGGCCAACACATGAGCATGCTCGAACGCATGGCGCGAGGAGGGGCTCGTTGCAGCACCTCCTGCGTAGGCCGGTCAGACTAGTCTGGGGGACTGGTCAGACTGGTCAGGGGGATAGGTCAGACCGGTTCGCCGGGGTAAACCAGCGAATCCGACGAACGCTCGCCCGGGAGGGACCCCGTCAGGGCAAGCATACGCAGGGTTGTTCTATGGTCGGCAGGCCACCTAGAACACCTTCAGACGTCGTCGAGACGCAAGAAGAATAGCAAATATGGGGTAGGAGGAGCTAGGGTTTGGAGAGGACAAAAAATAGTGCAAAGTAAAGTAAAGTAGTAGATTCATGTGTTTTTAATCGATTGGATGCCCTCAATCGGCCGTGGCCCTTTATATTTATAGGGAGGGATGGTCTTACCCCTTTAGGAGTCGAAACCCTAATTAAAATCGTGTCAAAATACAACTCCTAACTTGGACTGGGCAGTTTAAACCGGTCTGACCACCCCTGTAAACCGGTCTGACCGGTCTGCATGGGATGCAGAACTTCCCGAAGCCATATCTCTCTCATCTGAACTCCAAATTGGGCGTTCTATGTATGAATATTGATCTACTCGACGATAGCTATCTAATGTTAAAGTTTATTTTGCATTTTGAGCAACTTTACCAGACCGGTTTGACCGGTTTAGGGGACAGGTCTGAACGGTTCCCCCAGTCGTGCCAATTTTGATCGTCGACACGCTCCGCGTTGTCAACCTAGTGGAGGGAGACGAGGAGGGGTGCCCGTCTCTGCCGGCGACCCCGCGGAGAAGGACTTCAAGGAGGCCGAGCAGAGGGGCATGCGGCTCCTGGCGAGCACGGGGATCAGGGACAACTTCCTGGTGTCATACGAGCACAGATTCGCGAAATCATAGTTCAGTGTCGTCCAGAAGGCGACGTTGGAGTGTGTTGCGTCAAGCAGGTGCCTATCCGCAATAATTTTTGAGCAAATATATAATTGTTACACCTTCCATTTCAATTTCATTAATCAGTCTGTCGGTTTGGGTATTCGTGACTTGCTAGGAATTGGAAGATTTTCATTATGTAAATCACTTAATTTACCTGCCTATAGATGTTGTTACCTTGAAAAAGAAAATGTATGTTATGTGTACAGATTTTAAAGCCATAGAGCAGCAATTTATTACCTTTTCATAGCTGTACGCAGTACATAGAAGTTTCCTTAGAATTTAAATATTGATTATAAGTATTTCATTATGTCCATGAGCTTAGTTTTCAAATGGTCTGACATGTGTCAAACGGAAGATGAGTTTCTTTATAGGGATCATACCCTAAAGTTTATATCTTTGGTTTAATTAACTGTCCAAATGCATGGACATATGGTGACTTAGAAATTCTAGTTGTTAGCACAGCACATATATTTATGAACTCTGTCGGTTGTTTCATTCGTCCACAAATTAGTAGTACTATTGACATTGTACAACAGAATGGTTATTAGCCTTTCTTGCACTTTTGTATTATTTCCAAATTATAACCTGTTCACATAATGCGGTATGTTCATATACAAATTATTTATCTTGCTTTTAACTATTATCACTAGTGCAGAATGGGGCTTTAGTCCCGGGCTGCTACTGGCTTTAGTCCCGGTATTTTAACCAGGGTTAGCAGTCCGGGACTAAAGTCCCGGGTCCAATAACCGGGACTAAAGGGCATGGGTAAGGTAAAAAAATATTCTGTGTGGGTTAGGACTCGAACCCGAGACATCTCGCTTCGTACGTAGCTTGCTTACCACCCTACCTACACAGCATATGTGACTTTGAATGGGATGCCTTCCTTTTAAACTAACTCGCAAATAACCCTTTAGTCCCGGTTGGAGCCACCAACCGGGACTAAAGACCCTTTTGGTCCGGATTGGAACTATCAACTGGGACTAAAGGGTCATCCTTTAATTCCGGTTGGTGTTACCACCCGGGACTAAATATTCAGGACCTTTGGTCCTGGTTGGAGCCACCAACCGGGACTAAAGGGTGAGTTTTAGTCCCGATTGGTGGCTCCAACAGGCATTAAAGCTCCCCGCCGCCCCCTAGCCGTTGGACCCAGGACTAAAGCCTTCATTGGTCCCGGGTCCATTGGTGGCCGGGACTAATGTGGAGGACCAAATACCCTTTCTGTAGTAGTGGTTTGTGGTTTCTTATATCATGTTTTCATTATAGGACTTCTGTGGTAGCGCATAGTGAACTTTGCATAAAAAATTAAAATGAAAGGAAACAATTTCCATTTTATTGCAAAGAGTCTTGAATCATAGCGGTTAATAGTTAGACAATCAACTATAATAAAAGTGGAAGATGGCTCACAGAAAAAACATGTTATCAATACCAATTCACTATCTCTCTCCCGTTATGCCAAGGACTTGAACATGACGCCGCAGCAAAGAATTGAGATTAGAAAGCCTGAACTACTAGGGAGCAATGAAGAGACCAACACTACTACAAAATTCTATTTACCGAGGCACTTGAAAAAAGCCTCGGAGGCGGGCGGTCTGGCGGCCCACCTCGGTTAACCCGTGCCGGGCTGCTGGCCGTACAATCGCCTCGGTTAAAACATTAACCGAGGCGGTCACATGTAAGAAACTGCCTTGGTTAATAATCATTAACTGAGGCGGTTGATTTAGGATAGACCTCCTCGGTTAACTGAGGCGGTTGATTTAGGATAGACTGCCTCGGTTAATAGTTTAATCGAGGCGGTCTATCCTAAATCAACTGCCTCCATTAATGGTGATCAACCGAGGCATTTCCTTTATGTTGCCCGTCTCGGTTAAGTTCATTATATGTAGCAGCCCACCCCTCTTCTTCCTCCCCATGGCTCCTCCTCCATTTTTTGGTGTTTTGACCTCAAAACAACCAAAATTAACCATCTTAGAGGGGGGAGATTTTGCCTTTGGATTTGGTGAGGGAGGACACCACTAAAGGTTGATTTCTGACTCCTCCAATTCTCATCTCCTCTCTTTTACAAGATTTTGGTCTAGATCTAGATCTAGATCTAAATGGTGGAGAGAGAAAACTGGATCCGGATCTAGATCCGCTTATTTGACACAAGTTTCTCGTTGTGTGCAAGGTCTCATTCATGGACAAGGCTGAGTGGATGTACAAGATACCGAGGGCTGGTAATGATCTGACTTTCCTGCATCATGTGACACAATTTATTGCCGATGCGAAAAAACATCGTATGAGTCTGGGTCGGGAGCTCACCATTTGTCCGTGCAACAGATGCCAGAACAATCTTCTCCACAAAGATAACATGGTGAAATCTCACCTGATCCGCTATGGTTTTGTCGACAATTACATAGTCTGGAAATTTCACGGCGAAGCGGATCCGAGTGCTAGCACCTGGAGATCTGAACGAAACTCTTCGACGCCCTCATCATCAACAGCAACAGCGGGCGGCGACAGTGCGAATCGCGATTACAGCAATATTGATGAACTTCTCCAAGACATGGCAGGCGGCAATGATGGTGATGATGGGTATGGTGATTTGTTGGGGCCCGAAGATGCAGAGATTTTTGAGAACCTTGCTAACCGTATGGACCAAGAAGATGTCTTGTTTGGTAATCCGAAGTGGCTTGAGAATTTCAAGGAGATGAAGCAGGAGGCAATTGATCCACTGTATAAGAACTGTACGAAGCAATGGACGGCATTA
Source organism: Panicum virgatum (assembly GCF_016808335.1). Taxonomy (NCBI): domain Eukaryota; kingdom Viridiplantae; phylum Streptophyta; class Magnoliopsida; order Poales; family Poaceae; genus Panicum; species Panicum virgatum. Next base: position 110,903 of record NW_024376278.1, read on the forward strand.
CGTTTTAACCTCCAATTGCTGATGCTGAAGTCTCGCCATGGGTGGTCCGACACTAGTTTCAATGACCTGTTGCGTATGCTTGCTGACACATACCCAGAGGGTAACAAGGTGCCCGCAAATACCTATCGAGAGAAGAAAATGATCCGGCCAGTGTCGATGAAGCTTAAAAAGTTCCATGCGTGCACTAACCACTGTATCCTGTATCGGGGCAAGTATGAGAACTTGCATAGCTGTCCGCACTACAGCGCGAGTCGGTACAAGAGGAATGCCGGTTGTCACACAGACGTGGATGATGAGGGACCCAAGAGTAGGCAGAAGAAGAAGAAGACGGCCAAGCAGATCCCGGTTCCTGAGGATGAGGAAGAAGAGGGCTACATACAGAGGAAAAGTCCTGCCCTATCAATGTGGTACCTCCCTGTGATCGATCGCTTGCGTGCGCTATTCGGTAACCTAGAGGATGCCAAGCTGATGTCGTGGCATGCATCGGCAGAACGTATCAAGGGCGATAGCAAGCTATGACACCCCTCCGATGGCAAGCAGTGCAAGAGTTTCAACGCCAAGTTCACGAAGGAGTTTGGTGACGAAGCGAGGAACGTCTGGTTCGCACTAAGTACGGATGGGATGAATCCCTTCGGTGACCTCAGCAGTTCCCATAGCACTTGGCCGGTCATCTTGACTATCTACAACCTACCTCCCTATCTATGCAGAAGCGTAGCTATATTTTACTAACCATGCTTATTTCTGGCCAAAAGCAACCAGGCAATGATATAGATGTGTTCCTGGAGCCACTCAAGGAGGACATGAAGATGCTATGGGAAGATGGGGTGAAAATGATGGATGCGTCCGTAAAGAAGGAGTTCACTCTAAAATCCATCATCTTTGTCACCATCACCGATTACCCTGGCCTTTTTGCACTGTCGGGGCAGGTCAAAGGGAAGTCAGGTTGTGTAGTGTGCATTGACGGTACCTACTACACTTATCTTACTGGATCGAAGAAATTGGTGTACATGTGGCATAGGCGATTCCTCACCAAAAAGCACAGGTACCGGGATCCTTCGATGAATCAGTTCTTTGACAAAGATCCCGATCCTCAAATTGATGAGCCAGAGAAGACGAGTTATGGGAAAAAGGTGTTTGAAATGGTGAATGCATAAACATAGAGTTCGGGAAAAAGAAAAAATCTAAGGAAGATGGGACCACAGCAAAGAAGAAGAGGAAGCGGGATCAGATGGAGGAAAAACAACCACCTGTCACCCCAGTACCTTTCAAGAAGCAGTCGTGTTTCTTCAAGTACTTGTCGTACTGGAAGGAGCTAGATACGCCCCTTAATCAGTTAGTTGTCATGGATAAGTGGGTTGAGAAGCACCTGGAAGAGCTCCGTCGTGGTCGTGACGGACGCACAGAGGCATGGGTACAGAGACAGCACAAGATCAATTTCACGACGTGGATCAAACAACAGGGCATACCTCGCAATCGTGATGCGGCGGAATCGAGGCTTGCGTACGATCCATCTTCCCAAATCACCTCGTGGCAAGGATACGACATCAATGGATACAGGTTCCACACAAAAGAGAAGGATAAGAAGAGCACAGAACAGAACAGCGGGGTTCGATATGAGGGCAACGACGAGGCCACTAGGGACACCAAGGCATACTTTGGGCAGATTTAGCAGATATGGGAACTTGACTACGGCGGTGAACTACAGATACCCATCTTCCAATGCCAAGGGGTAAAGCCGAATGCGGTTGTCGTGGACGAGTATGGGCTAACCACCGTAGAGCTTGGAAGTGTCGGGTACAAAGATGATCAATGGGTAGTAGCAAACCGCGTCGCTCAGGTAGCCTTCTACCCGAAGCCCAGAGATTCCAAAAAACATGCGGTTGTATCAGGAAAGCAGAGGATCGTGGGAGCTGATGGAGTGCAGAGCCCTAAGAAATACAACTTCTCTGATGGAGTGCTGATGGAGCTCACAACATTGCTTTTTGGACATTTTGTAGTCCAGTGGAAAAATTTGGAGAAAAATGTATTATAAGTTCAAGTTGAGGAAAAAACTTAACCGAGGCGGGCTTCATAAAATAACCGCCTCGGTTAATGTTAACCGAGGCGGTCCCTGTGCTCCGCCCGCCTCGGTTAATGTTTGCCTATATAAACCCCCCCCCCTCCGTGCCGGCCAGTTTCAAATCTCGCCGTAACGCCGCTTCGTCCCCGAAGCGCTGCTGCCGCGCGAGACAACCCTAGCGCCGTCCTCGCGCCGCCACCCCTGAGACGCCACTCCTGCACCGCCCTAATAATATTAAAGAAGTAAAATTTCTCTCCACCAATTTTTTTTGTCCACCTTCCTCTAATTGCCCGGAAAGTGGAGAGTTTCTTCCTCTAATCGCGTTGAGAAGCAATATGTATTGTTTAATCATGGAATTTCGGGAGTATAAAAAATGAAGCAATGCACACAGTTACATGCACAAAGCATACATTTACTAGGCTTAGCTTTTTGAGAGGATTCTTACCTTCAATCCTGGATTCGTCACCCTTTAGTAATCAAATTCAACTTCTGGGATGCGAGAAATCTTGTGGGCATCCTCCCCCTTGCATCTCTTAACCAGCCTTGGATAGTCTCTAATGGACAGTCTCTTCAAGGTGGTAAGGTTCCGTATGCTTTCAGGAAAACATGTCAGCTTGGGCGGGGACCAGATGAATAATTCTTCAAGGGCAATGAGCTGCCCCAGCCATTCCGGTAGTATCTCCAGGTTGGGTAAATACAAAAGTAGCCCTCTGAGAGAGGGGAACCAGCATAGACTGGCCTCCGGCAAGGACAATAACGAGCTGTCGTATGCCAAAGACATTCAATTCCTCAAGAGTGGAAAGGTGTTGAAGTCAACCACGACGGGGTCACGGTGTGCCATCGAGAGGGGAGAGGGCGCCACCACATGAGGATGGTAGAAGCTAGGCCCTAGGTTTTGGGTCGCGGTGAGCCGCCTTGGAAGGAGGGGTGTCAGCCGGCACACGGGGACGGCCACCACACGGGGGCCACCCATCTAGAATCTGTGACACCGCAGGTGTCAGTACATTTAAATACAATCAATGTACCTTAGTTAAAGTTAAAAGAAAAATTTGAGAAATTAATTCAAAGAGAAAGGGTCAAATAAAAGACAAATCATACAAAAGAAATTAAAGGAAAAAGAAAAAGGAGTGAAAAGCTACTCAAAATTTAATTCAAAAATATGCACAAAATTTTAGTTGGCTCATGAGAGGTGTTTCAATTGACATGTGCTCAAATGAACTTCAGCCAAAATCAAGTCAAAAACTGAATAAAACTAAAGTCCTTTTGTGCAAATATGAAAATGTACCAATAGTTCAAAATGTGAGTTTCAAATGAAAATTTGCATAACACGAAAGTTGTAGATCTTGAAAAGTTATGCAAAAGTGGTATTCAACACTTTTCCATTTGAGCCCTCCAAGTAGGAGAAAATTTTTGTTTACCGAAAGGTCCCTGGAATTTCAGAAATCCCAAATAGGCCCTCACCTTCACCTCTCTCTCTCCCGGTGCTCTGTTTTCCCGCCGCCCGCCGTACGCTACCTCGTCCACCGCGCGCCCGCGGCCAAATGGACTCGGGGAAACCTCTCAGCGCCACCTGGCCCGCCCCTTGGCACCTCCTCGCGCGCACACGCGTCCCAGACGCCTCCCCGAGCCGCCACGACACCCCGGCCGGCGCAGCGCAGCTGCCTCCTCCGCCCGCTCGCCGTCGAGTCGCCCAGGACCAAATCGACCGCCCCCAGACGCCACATCCCTCAGCCAGGAGCTCCTTGGCCTATAAAGACCCCCAGAACTCCACCGTCGCGCCCCTTCTCCTCCTTCTACCTCCTCCCGCCACTCCGCCATGGACGCCGAGATCCAGCTCGCGCGGACCGGCTAACCCAGCCCTACATTGCCCCCTCCGACCACCGCAACAGCTTCGCCACCTCCTAGTTAAGCTCCACGCGCGCGGAATCGAACCCAAACCTGCTCCCGACGCCGTTCCCCTTTTGCGCCGCCGCCGGCGAGCTCAGGCTCACCGCGGACCGGCCAGCTCCGAGGGAGATCGAGCACGACAGCTACCCCAGAAGCATCCACAAGCTCACGCGGTGCTCGTGCGCGCCCTGTTTCCCTACCCTGAGCTCTCCTTCACCTCCAGTGCCGGCGGACCGAACAACCACCCCGCCATTGACGCCGACGAGCTCGAACCCGTGCACCAAACACTCGAACGTCGACCAGGGTAGGTGTTCCTCGATCCCTTCTCTCCCACGCGCCGCCTCGTGGCAGCCCCGGTAAGCCCTGCATCGCAGAACACCACCGGCAAGATGCCACGGCGTAGAAGGCCGGCGAAGGACCCGGTTGTAAATTTTTTTTTCGTTCAAGGGTGTTTCTGCAAGTATTTCAGTGTATATCAGTGAACTTCTAAAATACGAAACAAATCACAGAAAAATCAGAAAAATGTAAACTCAACTGATCTGGAATCCTTGTGACAAAATCTACAAATTTTGTAACAGTCACATCTGCAGAAACCCAACCAATTTTAATCGGGGAAAAAGAATAAGAAAACCACCTTATGCATGTTCATGAAGTTCTGCTCATCAAATGACCTTGATTTTTGGATATGTTATCACTAATGGAATTTTAAGATCACAGTAAAAAGATGGCACCCAACCAAAATATTTATCATATTGGAACAATCAAGCTTCTCTAATCTGTTGTTAGCTTTCTCGATTTAATTCTGGAAAATATGCTCATGAACTTACTCTGAAATTTTTACTGCATGCATGGGCCACTGAATCCATGAAAATACATAAATTTCAGATTTATTAGAGTTAAATTTCTATATACCATGATTTATGCTTGTTTAATCCACTTAATTCTTCATATATAGTTCTTATGCTCAGAAAAATCTATATTTATTTTTGGAGTCTCTTTTTATCTCTGTGTTCCTGTCTAAAAATTTTGAGCTGCAGTTACTGAGTTTTGCTTTGCTGAATAATCATGCTTAGCATCTTAGGGCTAGATTTACTATTTTTGTTCTGAGTAATCTACAATGTTTCTGATCATGATTTTTGGGCATGATCTTGTTTAGAGTATTTTCTATCTGTAATGAAAAGTTCATATGTAGTACTAGTTAAATGCACCTTGAGAAATTTATGCTAACTGATGCTAAGTTAACTACGTAACCAAGTTATCCTGTCGATTTAAATCTTGAAAAATTTTCTGGTGTATGCTTAGCTCATGAATAGTCTCTGGTAAAAATTTGAGAACCAAATCCTTAGTAAAACTTTCTGTAGAATTAATCTTTGTTAATGGCTTGCTATTTTTATTCTTTTTATCACCTCTGCTGTATAAGCGTATAAAATCTGGAAAAATTTCAGTGCTGAGTATATGCTTTGAAGTTGCTCCCATAAAATTTGTAGCACCAGAACCCATGTTGAACATTCTGTACAAAAAGATGAAGCAACTAGAGTAATCCATTTGCATGAATAGTTATAGTTTTTGCTCTATGGTAGATGCTGAAATTTATACCATGAATGTTCAAGTTTGGATCTGAGTTACTTTAGTGTTTCATCACTAGCTCATTAGTAGTTGTGTTGTTAAGAAATAATGAAAGCATGCGATGTGTTGAAATTAAAAATGGAAACCAAAACCCCCACTCATTCATGAAGAAATGTAGTTATGTTGACTACTCTATAAACGACTGCCCATGAAATGAAAAGTGAAATCATCACTAAATTTAACTTGTTGAACTACAACTTTATCGTGAAGGAAAGAAATCGTTATCCATGAGTAACTCATAATCTTGCATTGCATATAGAAACGGTTAATCTCGCGGACGGTGACTACGAACTGGTGCCCGCGGACTCTCGTGTGGATCAGGAGGTCAATCTGAATTGTGCTAACTTGTCTCAAGACTTAGGCCAAGCCCCAGAAGCTTTTCTGCCTGACAGTGCCCAAGAAGGCAAGCCCCGGAGCATAATCCCACTATTTTCCGAATTATCTTTCAGCTGTCTATTTATTAATGTATTGTAATATTTTGTTTTCTGCATTTAAGTTTTTCTAGGAGTTGATCGAAAACCTTAGATGCATGATCCCTAGGAACCTATGTATGCTACCGGATCTTTTTATCGACTAGTTGCCATGCTAAATAGGTACAGTAGAAGTCGAGTGGTTTCCTGCCTCTCGCGAGCAAATAGGAATTGTACTGCCTTTAATTCCTGCTGAAATATAAGGACAACGGGTGGGGTTGTGTAGTCGTGATACCCCGCTGGTGTAGTCAAAAATGGCTAAGGTCACGGTGTGTGGCTCATTTCGTTAAGCGTTTGAAAGTACTAGCCACATACCGAGAAATATGGTAATCGGAAAGCTTAAGTACCTGATTGGACCGGCGAGTGGAACGACCTCACACCCTCCTGGTAGAAGTAGGGTTTATATTTTTGTCGCGACGTACGGGTACAGAGTGGTCAGACTATGTAGTCGGGGAGGGTGCCCCGGATCCACGGACTAGACGCACCCTCCTGGTAGAAGTAGGGTTTATATTTTTGTCACGACGTACGGGTACAGAGTGGTCAGACTATGTAGTCGGGGAGGGTGCCCCGGATCCACGGACTGGAAAGAAAGGGGAAAAGTAGCGTGGGCGGGAGCGAAGTCAATCCCCATGCGTGTGGTCTAGGTTCCCCTGGCCAGGTTGAAATTCGATTCGGAATCGTCCGCCTCTCACGGCATGAGATTGCTTAATGATTTCTGTCACATAGAGTAACAAGTGGAACATGATGATGATAATACTGCTGGGTGATTAAATGGTTGCTCTACCATGTTTGTGTAGAGTTAGTTGCAAATTTAGAATGGTTAAATCCAACTAGAATCTGGCTAGGTAAAACCTGAAAGTAAGGATCAACTCTTAGCGGCATTTTGGGCAAACAAACCCCACAAACCAAAAAGCCTTGCATGTCTAGTTATCGGACTATGATATACCCGGAGACGGGTCAGTCTTGCTGAGTATTAGTATACTCAGCCTTGCTTGTGGCACTGTTTTCAGGTACTAACTTTGAAGATCTGTTTGCAAGTCTTACTTGGCCGTGTACTCTGCCTCCGGGTTGGTCTGTTGAGTGGGATGGCCCTTCAGCTGGTGCTAATCACCATCCCGCTGAGTGACGCATTCGTACGGGCTTTATCGATGCGTCACGTTTTGTCGCTAGTTATCTTTTACTGCTTCCGCTGAACGGTGAGACTTGAATAATTGAGTAGTTGGAACTCTGTAGTACTTTACTTCTCTGAACATGGTTTGTAATAAATTTTTCTTTCCGCTGCAATCACTCTGAGATGTTTGAATTGTTCTGTGTTGTAATCTCTGGGCTCACCTTCGTGTGAGTGTTGTCTGCTGATCCTGGAATAGCGTGGCTTTTATCGAGGCTTCACTCGAGGAACTACCGGTGAGTGCCAATTTGGGTCAGAGTTGCTTAGCAACACAGATCAGTGCACCCGGGCCCAGTAGTTTTGGGTGGTTCCGCCACAGCTGGCATCAGAGCTTGCAGACAGCCTACCAGAGATGACAGCCTCGGTTTTCGAAACAACAAATTAAAACTTGACTTCAAAAACTACTAAAGTTTTCTTTGAAAGAGTTTAGGATCTCCAAGGACAAGTCTAGGATGTAAAGCTCTAGGGGATTTTATGGGTACAATTAGGTGGCTTATGTTGTATGGCTAACTTCCAGCACCTTACTTTTCAGTATTTAAATTTTGCAAGTTAAATTCTGCAACTACATCGTCGCCACGGAGGTATGCTTACTCAGTCAGCTGAGGGAGTCTGACCTTCCCGTCGGTGATGCGAGCCGAACGCTGGAGCTCAAGCAGTGGCCTACTTGAGCTGCTGCCAATATACCAACTTCGGTTGATTATATGGGGAGTAATGGTTCGAAATTGGAATTCAATTCCTCGTCAAAGACGGTACTCAGTTAATACGTTGTTTCGATGACGTATGCTTAACGTTGTCCATACGGCGGTAATTGTATGGATGCCGGTTCTATAGCGACCGGTAATGTATGGGAACGCTCTCGTGAGTGCTGGCACGGGAGGTTCAATTTTTATATTGTCAATTTTCTGCTGGTACGCTAACTCGAAACCGGATTCTAGGCTATCTAGTTATAGCGAGTAACTATATAGTGAGAGACGTAATATGTATGCCACCAAAGTCATTGCGTAAGACCAAGGTTACTTGGCAATTCTTTTCCTTGGTGAGGACGGATAGGTTCTGCATTCATTCTCAAAAGGGTAACAAAGAAATCTTTGGAGAAATCACAAGCAAATCAGCTAAAACCCTATCCTAAGGAGTATCCAGAAAGTCTGCAACTTGGTTTCCACGAATTTTAACCTTCTGTTAAGTTACTCAAATCAACTTGGGGTAGTAATACGAAACGATGTTTCCTAAGTTATCAAACTTCTGTAAAAATTTGAAATTTTTTGAAGCCTTCTAGCTTGGTATTTGTGATTTTAGATCAACACTGTATAAAACTGATAACTCGGAACAGTATAGACAACTGAAATTTTTCGACCCTTATAAGTTGATCAAACGAAAAATCGTTCAACATGAAAGTTGTCTACAACTGAGTGGTGAACTTACCATAAAAATGTGAAAAAAATTTGACATCTGGTTTTAGAGTTATGGTCAAAATACACCCTCTCTGGACACTCAGTTTTCCTGGATGACATCACTCTGAATACCTGAGCATATCACCCCCACAGAGTCCGAATTGATCTTAGTGATGACTAGATGAATCGTTCCTTATTATTAGAGGGATCTTGTGTGAATTTTTGAGAATTTTTGAAGCAAATTATCTATCGTTTTGGCAATTTCTTTCACTGTCCAGAGTTAGAAGTTCTTGTTACCCTCAGCTGATCCATCGGTCTTTTGTTGGGACAGATGGAAGAGCTGCTGGTCGTTGACGCGCAGGGACACATGCACTCCGCTTGCCTACACTGGGATGGGTTTCCCCGCCGTCTGTGGGAGCTTTCGAGTGCAGCCGGTTACCTCCAGCCACCGGTTTACGATGGCCACGAGTTTGTGGAGGACGGAGTTCGTCGCTGCAGTGTGACGATGGTGATCCCGCAGCACCCGCTCAACGGGTGGGAGCCGATCGTGACTCAGGTGGTCGGTCACTACCTGCTGGACACTTGGGAGCTTACCGCCATGAGGGCGATGACCACTTTTTGCTCTTCGCGCCCTCTGGAGGTGGTTCTGACCGCGTTCGGGTTGTTCCCTGCACCTGACCCGGCAGACCCGCTTTGGCTCGACCGGATGGCACACGTGGACGTGGTCGCTACCCTTGACCCGGTCGGGGCACTTCGGACGGCAGCGATGTGCTTGGACGGTCTTTACAGACTTCACACTTACCAGAGTTACGCCGTCGCTCAGTTGGTGGACCACGCTCAGGCCTTGCACCTGGCGGTCCAGCTGAGAGATGGGCAGCTTCAGGAGGCTAGTACCGAGCTCGAGAGCAGGGCTACTCTTATCGCCCAGCTCCACGGCCAGGTTCACGAGCTTCAGGACACGGTGTCGGATCGTGACGCTACGATCAACTTCCTGGAGGACCAGTTTCACGACCTGCAGCTTGAGTTGGACGAGGCCCAGGGGCAGCTCCACGCGATACAGCACGCGCAGGATGCCCTTCACGCACCTCCAGACGAGATGCAGGTGGACGAGGAGGACGAGCCCCAGGAGATCGAGGGCATTTCAGAGATGGACTCCGAGGACCAGGCGCCGCAGCCCGCACCGGTTGAGGTTCACACTCCCGCGGCGAGTGAGGCATCGGTCAACATGTAGACCGAGGCGCTGTTTTCTTACCTTTTGTAGACTCCTCTTAGTGTAGCCTACTTTTGGATCATGGCTACTAGGATAACTTAGAGTTGAGTAACCCCCTTAGTACTGAGGTTAGGAGTAACCAAGTAGAAATGAGAAGATGATGGATGTAATGAATCCCTAATGCTACTAATGTGAATTATTAGTGATCTGTGAAAAGCTGAAGGCAGCAGCAAGTTCGAATTTTTATCCTCTTTTCCTTTCGGATTTAGCTCCTGAGTTGAATACCAAAGTTGTTCCAAATTTCATCTTGGAAATACTCGAAAAATTTCAGCCTAAACGGATTAGTAACACGGGAGATAATCGCCAATTACAGAAGCTCTGTTTTCTGAAAAACAGAAAGACCAGAGGAGGAGTAAATGAATTTTTCGACTAACTTAGTCTGGAAATCTGACTTTGTGATGACTACCAAAGTTGTAGCTCATGAAATTTTCTATCTCTTGTAAAAATTTCAAGTTGATATCATGTACAGAACTCCAGTTATGAGCGTTTTCGTATCACTGGTTTTGCTGCACCACATGATTTAAGCAATTCCCATTACTTCCATGTCATTTGAGTTGTACATTCCGTTTGAAATGATGATAATGTTGAGCCTAATGCAAAAGTACTCACATTTCAGATGGTTGGATCAACTCGAGGCACCTCTAGTGGTTTTGGAGCCGGGGGGAATGGCGATCCACCTCCACCTCCTCCACCAGTGGGTATCGCTGAGGTTCTTGCCGCCCAGACGGAAATTTTGCGGCAGCTGGTTCAAGCTCAGCAACAACCGCGGGGTGGGCATCATGCTCATCACGCACAAGAGGCGAGCTACCAAGATTTCCTCAGCACTCAGCCTCCGCTGTTCAATAAAGCGGATGAGCCTCTGGACGCGGACGCTTGGATTCGCACAATCGAGTCCAAGTTTTCGCTATTGACTACTCCTTGTTCCGAAGCAAACAAGACTCGCTACGCCGCGCAGCAACTTCGCGGATCAGCTCGTATGTCGTGGGATCATTACCACGGGATGCTACCGGCTGATCATGTGGTGAATTGGAATGAGTTCAAATTGGCTTTTCGAGACCATCATATTCCAGCTGGACTTCTTGACCGTAAGCTCAACGAGTTTTTGGCCTTAACTCAAGGCACTCGTACTGTGGTGCAGTATGCCCAAATATTCCATCAATTGTGTCAGTATGCTGGACATCACGCGGATACCGACGCTAAGAAGCGTGAACGCTTTTGTCGAGGCCTTAGCACTAAGTTACAAGAAAGGCTAAATCTTGTCCGTGCAGACTCTTTCAATGAATTGGTGAATATGGCTATCTCTAAGGAGGATCTTATTTCTGCACATCGCGCTGAAAAGAAGCGCAAGGCGCTTGCTGGACCCTCGAGTGCCTCTGCACCGAGGTATCGTATTGTGCAGAATAGCCCACCCGCACCCTCTCAGAAGGCCCCTCAGCCAGTACGTTGGATTATTCGGCCTCCTCAACAGCAGCAGCAGACTCGATTCGGGTTTCATCAGCAAGCTCGATTTGCACCTCAGCAGCAGCAGAACGGCCCTAGGCCGAATACTCAGCCAGCCGCTCGCCCGGATAACAATAACCGTTGTTTCAGATGCGGGAGTCCGGATCACTTTGCCAAGATGTGCCCCCAGGCGGGACAAACTCAAGGGCAGGCTTCTCGCAGAAATGATCAGAACAAGGGCAAGAGGCAAACCATTCAAGTCAGGCAGGGCTGACTTAACTTCACCAACCTTGCTGAACTTCCCGAGGGAGCACCAATCATGTCGAGTACATTCTCTATAAACCAACACCCCACAGTTATCTTATTCGATTCTGGTGCATCCCATAGCTTCATTAGTGCTAAATTCGGAGCAAGGGTTGGGTTAGATTTTCGTCACACGAAAGGGTCATTTATGATATCTACTCCGGGTGGTAAAGTTGCATCAAACCAAATCGTTCGTAATGCGCCAGTTAGTTTGGGTAGTAAAACTGTTCCTACCACTTTAATCTTGTTGCCACTAGAAGGTATGGACATTATTCTGGGAATGGATTGGATGAAAAGACATGGGGTAATGTTAGATATCTCTTCCCGAGCCGTTGAAATAAATTCTCCCACTCATGGTCATTCGGTTCTATATTTACCTCATCACCAATGCAACAACTCTTGTGCCTATGCCATGAAAGATATTCGTCTCAAAGATATTCCGGTAGTCCGTGAATATGCTGATGTGTTTCCGGACGATTTACCTGGTATGCCACCAGACCGGGATATTGAATTTGTCATTGAACTTCAGCCTGGTACAGCACCTATTTCAAAAAGGCCGTACCGAATGCCGCCTAAAGAATTAGCTGAACTAAAAGTCCAGCTACAAGAACTGTTGGACAAGGGTTTTATTCACCCAAGTGCTTCACCTTGGGGCTGTCCAGCATTGTTCGTAAAGAAAAAGGATGACAGTCTGAGGTTGTGTGTTGACTACCGGCCTCTCAATGCGGTAACCATCAAAAATAAATACCCACTTCCCCGTATTGATGTACTATTTGATCAGTTGGCTGGAGCAAAGATCTTTTCCAAGATTGATCTCCGTTCGGGGTATCATCAAATTAAAATTCGTCCTTGTGATATTCCCATGACCGCCTTCTCAACCCGATATGGTCTCTATGAATATTTGGTTATGTCTTTCGGTCTCACCAATGCTCCGGCTTATTTTATGTATCTCATGAACTCGGTATTCATGCCGGAACTTGACAAGTTTGTCGTGGTTTTTATTGACGACATTCTGATCTATTCCAAGAATGAGGCAGAACATGAGCAACATTTGTGCATTGTTCTTCAACGTCTCAGAGATCATAAGCTGTACGCAAAATTCTCCAAGTGTGAATTCTGGCTAGACACAGTCAAATTTCTGGGTCACACTATTTCTGGTGAAGGCATCTCAGTTGATCCCAGCAAAGTGCAAGAAGTGATGGACTGGAAACCTCCTACTTCAGTTCATCAGATCCGCAATTTTCTCGGCTTGGCGGGGTATTACCGCAGATTTATTCCGGATTTCTCCCGAATTGCTAAGCCCATGACAGAACTACTAAGAAAGGATGTCAAGTTTAAATGGAGTGCAATGTGCGATGAAGCATTCCATACATTGAGAGCACATCTAACCACTGCACCAGTCTTGGCTCAACCTGACAACAATAAACCCTACGACGTTTATTGTGATGCTTTAGGTACTGGTCTTGGTTGTGTTCTAATGCAAGACAATCGGGTTATAGCATATGCTTCCCGCGCTCTTCGGCCACACGAGCTAAATTATCCCACTCATGATCTTGAGCTAGCCGCAGTTATTCATGCTCTCAAGCTTTGGAGACATTATCTTATGGGCACTCATTGCAATATTTATACCGACCATAAGAGTCTCAAATACATTTTCACTCAAAGTGAGCTGAATATGAGGCAACGAAGATGGTTGGAATTAATCAAAGATTATGACCTGGAAGTTCATTATCATCCGGGCAAGGCTAATGTTGTAGCCGATGCGCTCAGTCGCAAGGTTCACTGCAATTGCCTTTCAGTGGAGTCATATAATGACACATTGTGTGCTGAAATGCAAAAGCTGAAATTAGAAATCATTCCTCAGGGCTCTTTGAATCATATTTCGGTGGAACCGACACTCTATGACAAGGTCATCATGGCACAATTACACGACAAAAGTGTTGGTATCATCAAGCAGCAAGTAGTAGAAGGTGAAAATAAATACAAGTGTTTTTGAGTGGACCATAAAGGAATTTTGTGGTTCGAGGATCGCCTAGTCGTTCCAAAGAATCATGAGCTGCGGAAACAAATCCTGGACGAAGCACATCTCTCTAAATTCTCTATTCATCCGGGTAGCACCAAGATGTACCAAGATCTAAAACAAAATTTTTGGTGGACCCGCATGAAGAGAGAGATTGCCAAATATGTCGCAGAGTGTGACACCTGTCAGAGAGTGAAAGCTAGTCACTTGAAAGTTGCTGGAACTCTCCAACCCCTACCAATTCCGTCTTGGAAATGGGAAGATATCACCATGGATTTCATCGTGGGCTTACCAAATACCTCTCAGCATCATGATTCCATTTGGGTCATTGTTGATAGGCTCACAAAGACCGCTCATTTTATTCCAGTGCATACTGAATATCGAGCCAAGAAATATGCTGAAATCTATATTGATCGGATTGTCTGCCTACACGGTATACCCAAAACCATTATATCGGATCGTGGTCCTCAGTTTGTGGCAAGGTTTTGGGAGCAACTCCAAGAGGCTCTCGGAACTAAATTGATTCGAAGCTCAGCTTACCATCCACAGACTGACGGACAGACCGAAAGGGTGAATCAAATTCTAGAGGATATGCTTCGAGCATGTGTCATCCATTATGACAAGAACTGGGACAAATGTTTATCCTTGGCTGAGTTTTCTTATAACAACAGCTATCAGGCCAGTCTGAAGATGGCACCATTCGAGGCCTTGTATGGTCGACGGTGTCGAACCCCTTTGAGTTGGTCCCAGACTGGAGAACGTCAAATCTTTGGACCTGAATTAGTGGTCGAGGCTGAAGAGAAAGTAAAAATAGTACAAGCAAATCTCCGAGCAGCCCAGTCCTGGCAAAAGAGTTATTTCGATAAGAGAAGGGATCCTTTGAAGTTCATGGTTGGTAACCACGTCTATTTACGAGTGTCCCCAACTCGAGGCGTTCAACATTTCGGAGTCAGGGGTAAGCTAGCACCTCGCTATGTCGGGCCATATGAAATCATTGAAGAATGTGGACCCGTGGCTTATCGTTTGCGACTTCCTTCCCGACTCGCGGCCATCCATAATGTTTTCCACATATCCCAACTCAAGAAGTGTGTTCGAGTTCCTACTGAAATCATTGAGCAACAAGAAATTTTAGTGGAGCCCGATCTCTCTTATACCGAATATCCACTCAGGATTCTGGATCAAAAGGAGAGAGGTACTCGTCGAAAGGTGGTCAAAATGTATAAAATTCAGTGGTCTCATCACACTGGAGAAGAAGCCACCTGGGAGACGGAAGATTATCTTAATCGACATTATCTGGGTTTTCTTAGCTCCACCTCAGGTATACCATTTCCCCTACCTCAATTCAATCATCCAATCTCGGGACGAGATTCTTTTTAAGGGGTGTAGGTTGTGACACCTCAGGTGTCAGTACATTTAAATACAATCAATGTACCTTAGTTAAAGTTAAAAGAAAATTTTGAGAAATTAATTCAAAGAGAAAGGGTCAAATAAAAGACAAATCATACAAAAGAAATTAAAGGAAAAAGAAAAAGGAGTGAAAAGCTACTCAAAATTTAATTCAAAAATGTGCACAAAATTTTAGTTGGCTCATGAGAGGTGTTTCAATTGACATGTGCTCAAATGAACTTCAGCCAAAATCAAGTCAAAAACTGAATAAAACTGAATAAAACTAAAGTCAAAATGTGAGTTTCAAATGAAAATTTGCATAACACGAAAGATGTAGATCTTGAAAAGTTATTCAAAAGTGGTATTCAACACTTTTCCATTTGAGCCCTCCAAGTAGGAGAAAATTTTTGTTTACTGGAAGGTCCCTGGAATTTCAGAAATCCCAAATAGGCCCTCACCTTCACCTCTCTCTCTCCCGGTGCTCTGTTTTCCCGCCGCCCGCCGTACGCCAAATGGACCCGGGGAAACCTCTCAGCGCCACCTGGCCTGCCCCTTGGCACCTCCTCGCGCGCACACGCGTCCCAGACGCCTCCCCGAGCCGCCACGACACCCCGGCCGGCGCAGCGCCGCTGCCTCCTCCACGCGCTCGCTGTCGAGTCGCCCAGGGCCAAATCGACCGCCCCCAGACGCCACATCCCTCACCCAGGAGCTCCTTGGCCTATAAAGACCCCCAGAACTCCACCGTCGCGCCCCTTCTCCTCCTTCTTCCTCCTCCCGCCACTCCGCCATGGACGCCGAGATCCAGCTCGCGCGGACCGGCTAACCCAGCCCTACATTGCCCCCTCCGACCACCGCAGCAGCTTCGCCACCACCTAGTTAAGCTCCACGCGCATGGAATCGAACCCAAACCTGCTCCCGACGCCGTTCCCCTTTTGCGCCGCCGCCGGCGAGCTCAGGCTCACCGCGGACCGGCCAGCTCCGAGGGAGATCGAGCACGACAGCTACCCCAGAAGCATCCACAAGCTCACGCGGTGCTCGTGCGCGCCCTGTTCCCCTACCCTGAGCTCTCCTTCACCTCCAGTGCCGGCGGACCGAACAACCACCCCGCCATTGACGTCGACGAGCTCGAACCCGTGCACCAAACACTCGAACGTCGACCAGGGTAGGTGTTCCTCGATCCCTTCTCTCCCACGCGCCTCCTCGTGGCAGCCTCGGTAAGCCCTGCATCGCAGAACACCACCGGCAAGATGCCACGGCGGAGAAGGCCGGTGAAGGACCCGGTTGTAAATTGTTTTTTTTGTTCAAGGGTGTTTCTGCAAGTATTTCAGTGTATATCAGTGAACTTCTAAAATACTAAACAAATCACAGAAAAATCGGAAAAATGTAAACTCAACTGATCTGGAATCCTTGTGACAAAATATACAAATTTTGTAACAGTCACATCTGCAGAAACCCAACCAATTTTAATCGGGGAAAAAGAATAAGAAAACCACCTTATGCATGTTCATGAAGTTCTGCTCATCAAATGACCTTAATTTTTGGATATGTTATCACTAATGGAATTTTAAGATCACAGTAAAAAGATGGCACCCAACCAAAACAGTTATCATATTGGAACAATCAAGATTCTCTAATCTGTTGTTAGCTTTCTCGATTTAATTCTGGAAAATATGCTCATGAACTTGCTCTGAAATTTTTACTGCATGCATGTGCCACTGAGTCCCTGCAAATCCATAAATTTCAGAGTTATTAGAGTTCAATTGCTATATACCATGATTTATGCTTGTTTAATCCACTTAATTCTTCATATATAGTTCTTATGCTCAGAAAAATATATATTTATTTATGGAGTCTCTTTTTAGCTCTGTGTTCCTGTCTAAAAATTTTGAGCTGCAGTTACTGAGTTTTGCTTTGCTGAATAATCATGCTTAGGATCTTAGGGCTAGATTTACTATTTTTGTTCTGAGTAATCTACAATGTTTCTGATCATGATTTTTGGGCATGATCTTGTTTAGAGTATTTTCTATCTGTAACGAAAAGTTCATATGTAGTACTGGTTAAATGCACCTTGAGAAATTTATGCTAACTCATGCTAAGTTAACTGCATAACCAAGTTATCATGTTGAGTTAAATCTTGAAAAATTTTCTGGAGTATGACTAGCTCATGAATAGTCTCTGGTAGAATTAATCCTTAGTAAAACTTTCTGTAGAATTAATCTTTTTTAATGGCTTGCTGTTTTTATTCTTTTTATCACCTCTGCTGTATAAGTGTATAAAATCTGGAAAACTTTCAGTGCTGAGTATATGCTTTGAAGTTGCTCCCATAAAATTTGTAGCACCAGAACCCATGTTGAACATTCTGTACAAAAAGATGAAGCAACTAGAGTAATCCATTTGCATGAATAGTTATAGTTTTTGCTCTATGGTAGATGCTGAAATTTATACCATGAATGTTCAAGTTTGGATCTGAGTTACTTTAGTGTTTCATCACTAGCTCATTAGTAGTTGTGTTGTTAAGAAATAATGAAAGCATGCGATGTGTTGAAATTAAAAATGGAAACCAAAACCCCCACTCATTCATGAAGAAATGTAGTTATGTTGACTACTCTATAAACGACTGCCCTTGAAATGAAAAGTGAAATCATCACTAAATTTAACTTGTTGAACTACAACTTCATTGTGAAGGAAAGAAATCGTTATCCATGAGTAACTCATAATCTTGCATTGCATATAGAAACGGTTAATCTCGCGGACGGTGACTACGAACTGGTGCCCGCGGACTCTCGTGTGGATCAGGAGGTCAATCTGAATTGTGCTAACTTGTCTCAAGACCTGGGCCAAGCCCCAGAAGCTTTTCTGCCTGACAGTGCCCAAGAAGGCAAGCCCCGGAGCATAATCCCACTATTTTCCGAATTATCTTTCAGCTGTCTATTTATTAATGTATTGTAATATTTTGTTTTCTGCATTTAAGTTTTTCTAGGAGTTGATCGAAAACCTTAGATGCATGATCCCTAGGAACCTATGTATGCTACCGGATCTTTTTATCGACTAGTTGCCATGCTAAATAGGTACGGTAGAAGTCGAGTGGTTTCCTGCCTCTCGCGAGCAAATAGGAATTGTACTGCCTTTAATTCCTGCTGAAATATAAGGACAACGGGCGGGGTTTTGTAGTCGTGATACCCCGCTGGTGTAGTCAAAAATGGCTAAGGTCGCGGTGTGTGGCTCATTTCGTTAAGCGTTTGAAAGTACTAGCCACATACCGAGAAATATGGTAATCGGAAAGCTTAAGTACCTGATTGGACCGGCGAGTGGAACGACCTCGCACCCTCCTGGTAGAAGTAGGGTTTATATTTTTGTCGCGACGTACGGGTACAGAGTGGTCAGACTCTGTAGTCGGGGAGGGTGCCCCGGATCCACGGACTGGAAAAAAAGGGGAAAAGTAGCGTGGGCGGGAGCGAAGTCAATCCCCATGCGTGTGGTCTAGGTTCCCCTGGCCAGGTTGAAATTCGATTCGGAATCGTCCGCCTCTCACGGCATGAGATTGCTTAATGATTTCGGTCACATAGAGTAACAAGTGGAACATAATGATGATAATACTGCTGGGTGATTAAATGGTTGCTCTACCATGTTTGTGTAGAGTTAGTTGCAAATTTAGAATGGTTAAATCCAACTAGAATCTGGCTAGGTAAAACCTGAAAGTACGGATCAACTCTTAGCGGCATTTTGGGCAAACAAACCCCACAAACCAAAAAACCTTGCATGTCTAGTTATCGGACTATGATATACCCGGAGACGGGTCAGTCTTGCTGAGTATTAGTATACTCAGCCTTGCTTGTGGCACTGTTTTCAGGTACTAACTTTGAAGATCTGTTTGCAAGTCTTACTTGGCCGTGTACTCTGCCTCTGGGTTGGTCTGTTGAGTGGGATGGCCCTTCAGCTGGTGCTAATCACCCTCCCGCTGAGTGACGCATTCGTACGGGCTTTATCGATGCGTCACGTTTTGTCTCTAGTTATCTTTTACTGCTTCCGCTGAACGGTGAGACTTGAATAATTGAGTAGTTGGAACTCTGTAGTACTTTACTTCTCTGAACATGGTTTGTAATAAATTTTTCTTTCTGCTGCAATCACTCTGAGATGTTTGAATTGTTCTGTGTTGTAATCTCTGGGCTCACCTTCGTGTGAGTGTTGTCTGCTGATCCTGGAATAGCGTGGCTTTTATCGAGGCTTCACTCGAGGAACTACCGGTGAGTGCCAATTTGGGTCAGAGTTGCTAAGCAACACAGATCAGTGCACCTGGGCCCAGTAGTTTTGGGTGGTTCCGCCACAGAATCCATCGTCCCCATGTGGTGCCAGTCGGCGCCACTACCTTGTCCCCTTGAGCGGTGCGCCGCAATCCACCATGGTTGTGTCCGCGAGCATCCCCCTTCTCTTTTCTAGGCTACCCCGGCTCAATCCTGCCGTTCCCTTATGGCGGCGGCCAGTGCCCCCTCCCTCCAACACGCCCGCCATTCCATGCATGCCAGGGTTCTGGTCGAAAGACTAGCCCAGCTCTACGCTGGACCAGCGACGATGATCGCCCTCGAGCAGATTCTCTTCTTGAAGGCGCGCTGAAGAACCTCTTGTGGCCTCCTCTTCTTAAACGCTCAGGTCAATGTTGTATTGCTCGGCACAAGACTTGGGCTAAAGCCATGCTAAGCTCATGCTTAGTCAATGATGATTACATTCTTGGCATCATTTACATTCCTGGAGGCATCATCTAAGATCTCCTGTGCCTTAGTTGTGGTGGTGGCGCAGTTTTGCTCTCCTTACTAGTGTATTTATGGTTGCGCCACCGTTCGTCCTTGGACCGGGGTAGGTGGAGATCTCAAGCATCCAGTTAGGGAAGTTTGTGCTCCTGTACCCTGCTAGTTCAAATTCTTCAAGAGTTCGAGGAGGTATAAGGTTCTCCAACACCTCTGCATCTATCTTATACTCCGTGGTATCTGCATGATCCCACGAAAGGCTTAGCACCCGGAGGTCTGGATTATCTCGCAGTTTAGCTCTCTCTGCATCTTCCGGTTGCTCAACTTTCTCAAGGTGATTAATCTCTAGGTGTTGACAAGACAATTTCCCAATGCTCACAAGACTGCTATGCGGCCCATAATCCACCTCGAGCACATCATGTACACTATGTTCTACTATCCTGACAAGCAACTACAGCGCCTCAAAATGGAAGGAGCAACAACATCATCAATATGTGCGTTGTTTCTTGTGTCAGACTTCAAACATGGAGAGACTAGTCATGTAGCCAATACCATCTAGCAACTCATTGAGAATCTGCAAGGACTTCATGCACAATACTTGAAGGTGCAAGCTACAAAACAAGGATGGGAGATTTTCAAGCCTTACACAATATGATAATGTATGCCACAGAAATGATAATGTACTATTGGACTGGTTGTAGGGCAGACACAATCACACAAGACACAAGCATGCATGAATCCCAGAGAAATCAATACTGCTAGTACTACTTTCTTGCAGATTTCTTGTGGGATTCAATGCATGCTCGTACTTGTACCCAGAGAAGCATTTCTCATAGTATACCAATCAACATGGAACAAACACGCCACCCAGACGCACACCTCCATTACATTTGCCAGTAATAAATTTCACAAGACACAAGCACATTATCAGTGTTGATATCAGCTATAGGTACATTTGTACATTATCAGTGTTGTTACATTTGCCCAGAAGCACACCATCCAGTTTCAGCAAATATTCCATGTCCATCCCCTCCACATCCTCCAGTCCGCTGACAGCCTGACACCACGTCCTCCTCCGCCTCCTTGCTCACTCGTGATGGCCGCCTTTGCCTCCGCCGATAGGTAACCTGATTACCAAGATATATAGCTCCATGATGAGCAAGAGTTGTAATATGCATTGCTTTAGTGAGCTAAGTTTCTGTGGCAATGTAACTCATAGCACCCGCCACCCATATATATCTGGGTGATTAAACTTTGTTTGGCACAGTAATAATCTACATGTACTATACCACTGTGCTTCAGTCAACCTCCGTGCCTCTCATCCACCGCTTAGCTAGCATGGCTTCCAAAGGTTCATCAGTATGGTCTTGCTAGATCTTGCACTCTACCTCTGTTTGAGAAGCAATATTTATTTTTAATCTTCAAGTTCCAAGATCAGTAATATGAAGCAATACATAGTTACATGCATGAACAAATCAGAGATTCACTATGCTTTTGGAAGGTTTCTTACCTATTATTCTCTGTCAGGTTGTCCCTGCACGAATCTTGTGCCATCCAACTCTACTTCTGGGATGTGAGAAACCTTGTGGGCATCCTCCCCCTTGCACCTCTCAACCTGTCACGGATGGAAGGGAACAGAAGATTGGAGGAAGGAATTCTGCGCAGATTGTATTTGAATCAGGTGGCCGGACGTGGCCCTGGACCTCGTCGGCGCGGCGGAGCAATGGTGGCAGCTCACGACGCACCAAGGAGGCAGGGACGCGGCCAAGATACAAATCAATCTAAGCCTACCTTCCTGATCCCTAGGACTTGGCTTATATGGCGCCAATCCTGAACAAACTTTCCTAACAAACCTCTAAGCAACTTATCTCCCAAGCTAACAAAACAAAATCTCTAAAATATCTCTAACTAATCCTGAACCTGGACGTCTCCCTGAACTCTGGCACCGGCCATACGTACGTCCCAACATGACATCTCTCCCTCCCTGGAGAAGCAGCTCGTCCTCGAGCTGGAAGTGAGGGAACTGCTCACGGAAATCATCAAGCTCCACCCAAGAGGTCTCAGCAGCCGGAGCACCTTTCCACCGAACGAGAACTTCACGCTGTCCACGAGCTAACCGGCCGTGTAACACCACCTCAGGCTCCACCACCACGCGGCCATGCTGGACCAAAGGTAACGCTGGGGTCTGAGATGGAGGCTCGCCATAGAACTTCTTGAGCAAACCCACATGGAAGACATCATGTATGCGGGCTCCGGCCGGCAAGGCAAGCCTGTAGGCCACATCCCCTATACGCTCCACAACCTAGAAAGGGCCAAAGAACTTCGGCCCCAACTTGCCCCTACCTTTCACCTGCATCGATGCCACCGGTCTATGGAGAAGCCGGAGCCACACCCACTCTCCTAGAGAGAATTGCAGCTCACGGTGATGGCGATCGTAGGCTGCCTTGTGTTGCTGCTGAGCTTGTTCCAGACGGTCACAAACTTTAGACAAGAACTCAAATCTGTCTTGCATAGCTTTCTCAACTGCAGGCAGCCGCGCATCGCCAAGAACATACGAGCGAATGGATGGGGGAGGACGCCCATACACCAGCTCAAAGGGCGAGGTCTTGATGGACTGCTGGTATGAGGAATTGTAACAGAACTCCTCCCACGGCAGCCACTCTAACCACTGACGGGGACAATCACCAGTCAAGCACCTCAAGTACATTGCTATTATTTTGTTTGTCACCTTCGACTGACCATCTGACTGTGGATGAAAAGCAGACATCATCTGAAACTTGACACCCGCCAAACGAAAGAGCTCCCGCCAAAACTCACTTGTAAACACCAGATCGCGATCACTGACAATGGAGGCTAGAATCCAGTGCAGGCGAACAATCTCTGAAAAGAACACACGAGCCACCGTTGTCACCGTGTAAGGATGGGCCAGCGAAATGAAATGAGCCGCTTTAGAGAACCAATCCACCACAGTCAAGATCACCGTCTTGTCGTTCACCTTGGGAAGGGCCTCGATGAAATCCATGGCCACATCAGACCAGACTGCCGTAGGGACCCCCAGAGGCTGAAGAAGGCCTCCCGGATGAAGATGCTCACCCTTGTTACGCTGGCAAACGGAACACGCCCGCACAAAGTCTTACACCACCACAGAATCATTGGGCAGATGGAAGTCAGCCCGCAGCTGGTGTAGTGTCTTGTGCACCCCTTCATGGGCCGTGCCATTGACGAGGTCGAGGATAGCTTGGTGCGCTGCAGAAGTTGCCGCCACATAGATGCGTCCTTTGAACAAGATTAGGCCGTCAACCACAGACCAACGCGCTGGTTTGGCACCCCCCCGAATGGCATCCCGTAGCTGGGACAAGGCACTATCCCCATTGATTTCTGGCCTGATGTCATCGAAGAGGGAGAACTAAGGGGCCGAAAGTTCCAGCAGCTCCCCTTGTCCTTCATCACGGTGATACAACGCGTCTGCCACCACATTCATGGCACCCGACTGTACTCCACGACGAAGTCGAACCCCAGTAGCTTGCTTGCCCACTGGTGCTGCGGTATCGTTGTGAGGTGCTGGTCGAGGAGGAAGCAAAGACTCCGGTGATCTGTACGGACCACGAAACGGCGCCCCCACAGGTACGGGCGCCAATGCCGAACCGCCTGAACAAGGCCGATCAACTCGCGCTCGTATGCCACAAGCTTGGTGTGGCGCGGTGCGATGGGCTTGCTGAAGAATGCGATCAGTCCGGTGCCTTGGTGAAGCACAGCTCCAAAGCCGGACCCGGACGCATCGCACTCGACGATGAAATCACGGTCAAATGCCGGCAGATGGAATACGGGCATCGACGTGAGCGTGCGCTGGAGCGTCTGGAACGCGCGCGCGGCCTCCTCGCTCCACCTGAAACCCTCCTTCTTGAGCAGCTATTGTGCCGAAGTCGCTGGTGGTAGTACCCTGCTAGCCCAAGGAAGCCGCGCACCGCACGCGGTGACTTGGGAGGCGGCCAGTCCAGCACCACCTGCACCTTCTACTGATCCATGGCCACCCCTTAAACGGAGATGACATGACCAAGGTACGCCACCGATGACCGCCCAAACTCGCACTTGGACTTCTTCAGGAATAGCTGGTGATCCTACAGTGTGCGCAAAACGGTGCGAACGTGGAGGAGATGTTCTGTCCACGAAGAGCTATAGATTAGTATGTCGTCGAAAAAACACAAGGACAAACCGGCGTAGGAAGGGCAGGAGCACATCATTCATGAGCGCTTGGAACGTCGCCGGGGCGTTGGTGAGCCCGAACGGCATCACCAAGAACTCAAAGAGTCCCTGATGAGTACGGAACGCCGTCTTCTCCACGTCCTCCGGGAACATCAAGACTTGGTGGTAGCCGGATCGCATGTCAAGCTTGGTGAAGAACTTGGCGGCGTGCAGCTCGTCCAGAAGTTCCTCCACCACTGGGATGGGAAACTTGTCTTTGATCGTGGTGTTGTTGAGGGCGCGGTAGTTGACGCAGAACCTCCACGTGCCGTCAGGCTTGAGAATGAGTAGCGCCGGTGAGGAGAAGGCTGACGAGCTGGGACGAATGACCCCCTAGCGCAACATCTCGTCGCACTGTCGCTCCAACTCGTCTTTCTGCGTGTGCGCCTAGCGGTAGGGCCGAATAGCCACGGCACCTACGCCCTGCTTGAGACGAATGCGGTGGCTGAGGTGACGGCGCAGTGGAAGTCCCTGGGGCTCCGCGAAGAGTCCCGCAAACTCCTCCAGGAGGGCGTCCATGTGGTTGTCGCCCGGCCCGAGAGCGCCGCTGCGGAGAACCCCGGCGTTGTGTCGATGCCGCGCCATAGCACGCGCTTGCCACTCCTCTTGAACGCCATGGTGTGCTTCGCGAAGTCCCACAGGATGGGGCCCAGGGTTCCCAGCCACTACACCCCGAGCACCATGTCATACTCGCCGAGGGTGAGGGCGTAGAGGTCGATGTCGAACGCCTCCCCGCCGATGCGCACGCTCTGGCCCAGGGCACGCCCCGGGGACGTGATGCGGTCGCCATTCGCCACCGCCACCGACAGGCCATTGTGCACTGTCAGGTGGACGCCCGCCCGTTGTTCCATCTATACATCGATGTAGTTGTGCGACGACCCGGAGTCCAGCAGGGCGACTGCCACGGCGTCGCCGACGCGCACGTGGACCTTCATGGTTTGGCAACCCCGTGCTCGAACTCCGGTGGCGGAGTGCAGAGAGATGCCCGGCTCGTGCTGGGAGCCCGTGAGAGCCAGACACTCAATCTCCTCATCCACCTCTTCGTCGTCATCGAAGCCGATCACCTCGATGACGAATAGCTTCTTGCAGCGGTGGCCTAGGACGAATTTCTCATCGCAGATGTAGCACAGACCGTCGGCGCGATGTTGAGCCATCTCTGCGGGCGAGAGACGACGGCGAGGGAGTATTGCGGACAGGGCCGAGGATTTGCCCGACCCGGGTGCTGCAGAAGAAGCCGATGCGGCGGCCGGCGCAGCGGCTTTAGTCATCGTAGAGCTTGAGGACGCGTGTGACGTTGAGCGGGCGCCTCGGCCCGATGATGGATCTATCGAGGACAGATGCATGCGCTGCTCGTAGGCGCGAGCAAGCATAATGGCATCGTCTAGGCTCTCCGGCGGGCGCAAGGCGACATCGGTCTTCAGCAGGTTCACCAGTCCTGCTGTGTAGATCTGAACAAGTTGCTGTTCAGAGAGGTCGGCGTCGCGGCAGGCGTAGGAGAGGAACTTGTTGGTGTAGTCCTCCACGGAGTCCGTGCGGCGGAGTAGCATCAGTTCGCCCACCGGACTGTCCGTAATTGGCGGTCCAAACCTCTGCTGGACGAGTTGGGTGAAGCGGCGCCACGATGGTGTCCCGGCCGTGATTTCCAGATGGTAGTACCAAAGCTGCGCCGTGCCGGTGAGATGCATGGCGGCGAACCAGACCCAGCGGTGTTCCGGCGTGTTCTGGCCTCGAAAGAAGATTTCACATCGGTTGAGCCATGGAAGCGGGTCCTCCTTGCCGTCGAACATGGGGAACTCGAGGCGGACTCGCGGGTGGAAGTGGGAGTTGACGTAGTCATCGTCCTCCTCGCGGAAGCGATCCCGCGGTGGCAGCCGGAACGGGGGTTCCGTGCGTGGCGGCGGTAGGAACGAGGGTTCGAGGCGCGGCGGCGGCTTGGGACCATGGTCCCTCTGGTTGTTGATGGAGTCGTCCGTGGCGTCGACGTCCTCCTGGGCGGGCGCCTTCCCGTCGCGCTGGGCCGACTCGACGCAGATGAGAGTGAGGTTGAGGGCACGGACTTGCTCCGTGTTCTCGAAGGTGGCGGACTGGAGCGTGACGACCGTCTCCGGCAGCGCGGCGAGTTTGGTCGCCACCGGAGCGAGCGGCGCCAGGCGATCGACCTTCACGGCGAGGTCGTCAATCTTGGCGCCCAGGTCACGGAGAGTGGTGGAGATCGTCTCGAGCTCCTTCTTCAGATCGTCACAATCACCCATGGGCACGCAACAAGGCTTGTCTGATACCAAGTTGTCACGGATGGAAGAGAACGGAAGATTGGAGGAAGGAATTCTGCGCAAATTGTATGTGAAACAGGTGGCTGGACGTGGCCCTAGACCTCGTCGGCGCGGCGGAGCAATGGTGGCAGCTCACGATGCACCAAGGAGGCAGGGACGCGGCCAAGATACAAATCAATCTAAGCCTACCTTCCTAATCCCTAGGACTTGGCTTATATGACGCCAATCCTGAACAAACTTTCCTAACAAACCTCTAAGCAACTTATCTCCCAAGCTAACAAAACAAAATCTCTAAAATATCTCTAACTAATCCTGAACCTGGATGTCTCCCTGGACTCTCTGGCGCCGGCCATATGTGCATCCCCACAAGACACAATCAGTCTTGGACAGCTCCCAATTTCCAGTCTCTTCAAGGCGGTAAGGTTCCGTATGCTTTGAGGCAAAGATGTCAGGTTGGGCGAGCCCCTGATGATTATTTTTTCAAGGGTAATGAGCTGCCCCAGCCTTTCCGGTAGTATCTCCAGGCTGGGTAGCATCAAATGTAGTCTTCTGAGAGAGGGGCAACATGGAGTGGCCTCTGGGAAGGAGGCTAATGAGCTGTGGAAACTAGTGACACTCAATTCCTCGAGGGTGGCAAGGTGCTGAAGTCGATCCCACTTGTCAGTAGTAAAACTTTTGCTTCTGATTTTGGCTTCAAAAGGAAGAGTGGAAGATGAAAGCCTCCCAAACTCATGCATTGGTGGTAGCACCTCATCGCCGTCGCTCAAGTCCCAATACATACTTTTGGGGGGATACGGCAGGAACTTCAACTTTGGGCAGTCCCATATATCCAACATGTGCAAATTAGGGATTAAGAAATCATCACCTTCTTCACCTGACCGTGTTGTCCAGCACTCCTCCATGTTCTTCAATCCGTATAATTGAATAACTCGCAACCTTTTGCATGCTCCTTTCTCTCCATAGAATTCCTTTCTGATCTTCATGATGTTGGGAATTAGGATGATAAGCAACAGCCTGAGATTGGGCAGCATCCCAAGTTGAGGAACAGCATCACATGCTAAATTCATGAGTTTGATACTGGTGAGATACGGAACATAGGAGATCTCAAGCATCCATTTAGGGAAGTTTGCGCCCATGTAACCTCTTAGTGTGAATCCTTCTAGAGTCCGAGGAGGAATAAGGTTCTCCGACACCTCTGCATCTCTCTTGTTCTCTGTCATATCTTCATGACCCCAGGAAAGGCATAGCTTCTGGAGGTCAGCATTATCTCCCAGTTTAGCTCTCTCCGCATCTTCCGAATGCTTGACTTTCTCAAGGTGATTAATCTGTAGGTGTTGACTTGCCAATTTCCCAATGCTCACTATACTGCTATGTGGCCCATAACCCACCTCGTGCACTTCATGTACACTATGTTCTACTACCCTGTAAGGCAGCCTCAAAATGGAAGGAGTTCCAAAGAAATCTATATCCCACCCCTTTACTGAGTGGACTTCAAACTTGATGAGACTAGTCATGTTGCTAATACCCTCTGGCAACTCATGGAGATTCCACATGTACAGTACTTGAAGCTTCAAGCTACGAAATGACGATGGCAGATTTTCAAGCCTTATACAATATGACAAATCAAGGTGCTTCAACTTTGACAGACCACCAAATGACTCGGGCAATGATTGCAGCTTAGAACAGCTTGTTAGATTCAGAGAATGAAGCTCAGAAAGATTACCAAAGCATTTAGGGAGCTCTATTAGATCATGACAGTCTGAAAGATCTAGGTCTTTTAGATGCTTAAGTCGGCAAAAGGACTCTGGTAACATATGTGCATTGTAGCAGTCAGAGAGGTTTAAGAACATGAGATTTTCAAGATTGCCAAAATTGTTTGGTAGGCCTTGTAGTTGGTGGCAACTTGATAGGTTTAGATGCTCTAAAGACTTGATGTTAATACTGTCAGGCTGTTTAACTAGTTTCGAACAGCTGGACAAGTTTAGGAACAAGAGGTTAGGAAGGGTACCAAACTTGTCAGGGAGCTTTTGGAGCACATTACAGCCTGACATGTCTAGATGACGTAAAGAAATAAGATTGCCAACTGACTCAGGTAGCTCATAAAATTTAGAGCATGCTGATAGGTTGAGGAACCAGAGTGCAGAGAGCTCCCCAAATGACACGGGTAACTTATTAAGGATGCTATTGCCAGATAGGTCCAAATAACAAAGGTTAAGAAGGCTACCAATATTATTAGGCAAGGTTTCAAGTGCGCAGTTAGACAGAATTAGTGTCTGCATATTCTGAAGTTTATGCAAGGATTTCGGAAGTGATGTAATTGGCAAGCCCGAGGCATCGAGGTACCTTAGCAGCATCAGTTGATGAATGGAAGATGGCAACGATATGTTGCTGGGGACAGATTTCCCTTGGATGGAACATTCACTTATGTCCAAGACACGCAAATACTTGCATTTAGAGAATGACTTATCTTGAAGCTGCAATCTGTCGCACTCTGTAAAGTGGAGAGATCTAATTTTACTTGGAATTTTTTTCCAATCAATAGACTGCTTCTGATAATTGATAAACTGCATATGTCGGCAATAATTCTTCTCAAGGCTGTTCTGAGTCAATTCTTTGGGATCATTTAGAGCAATTAACTGTTGGCCAAGTATTATCGTTGCAAGATCATTAACCAAATCATGCATCGTCACCTTGATGGGACCTTCAGCATCCTCTGGAGCATTCTGCAGACAGATCAGTTTCTACTACTGTTAGTAGCGAGAAAGATTATCTTGATGGTAATGAACGAGCTAATTCTTACTCCAGGCTGTTAAACCTTGAGTGAATTTCACAAAATAATAATACTAGCATCGATCTTCTCAGATCTTTTTGCTATCTAGGTGTGTCCGCGTTCTGCTTAGGATGGGTGACTCTAGCCTTGAGCTATTTTAGCTTTTTCTTAGCTCTCCTGCATCATTCAAGAAAAAAAAACAATTTTGCACTGATCCTGATAGACCCCAAGATGCTTAAATTGGATTTCAATTTCCACTTTTAGAGAATCTCAAGAAAAAAATGGATACCAACAAGTTTTCACCCAATATTTTCACTCCACCTGTCCCGCTCTGATTCTCCCAAAAATTTCATCCACTGTTGCTCTTGTCGTCCCCTAAGCCAGCAGCACTACAGCATTTTTTTCTCCATCCTTCACTCATAGGGCTTATTTGCTTTGCCTTGAGACAAACTTGCATAAACCAATAAGCTCCCCTAGGCGTTTGATTTTGAGCGCTTAGAGCTAAGATGCTTGCCAAGCCAAGGGTGTGGCGGCAGGGCATAAACCAAACAACTCCGATATACATCGCATACCAAATAGACACCCACAATAGCATGTGGGGGCTTTTGTCTATGTGCCTATTTTTCCTCTCTATATGATCCATTCGGTTTGGGTATACAAAACATTTTCATGTTTCCTTAATGCTTTGTTTAATATGATTGTTTTATTTTTCTCATTTATATCTTGTAGTATTTTTACATATATTATGGTATGATTCTTCTAAAGTTCTTAGACACGTCCCAGCTTGTTTGGATCTTTTTGCTACCATCGAATTCTTCTCCAACAAATTTTTCATCGAATTCTAACCTAGTCCTTATTCTGATTGGCTCCTTGAGCCTAGTGCTGGTTGTAGCCAAGTTGCACTAAGGATCATTTAATTCTTTTACTACAAACTTGCACACCCCTCCTACATATTTGGGAAAAAGGTCATTCCTTTCCATCTCAGATATTGTTCGCTAGGGTCCTCATTGCCATTGAGGTTCTTGGGTTTTTATGTTTCCAAAACGAGCTTGAGGTTCTTGAGTTATCACTAGAGTATATTTGTTTTAATTCTTTCATCATGTTACAATTAAACATTTCAATCAGAATATTAATGTGATCATTTCCTTCTACCTTCTGATAGTGTCTTTCTTTCTAACTAACAAACAATCATCTATTCAGAAAATAAAAAAAGATTCATAGCCTGAATGTTCAGAATTCTGTGATTCATTAGTCGCCATTCGATGAAGTAAACAAAAATTTAGCCATAGCTGGTCAATTTTTAACAATAAAAATCAGTCATTATGACTCTAGTTAGTTATATTAAGTAAATATCCCAACTTAACATTCCCAAAAAAATTTGGGCGATTGGCACATTAGCTGCTCATATAGTTCATGATGCTTTCTTTTCTTTTACTGAAATACTATGGAGAAGTGGCAAAATAGTTCGTGTGTTCATTGCATTTCCATGGATGTGGATTGCAGTGATAGCTGTGGGTAAGACCACCATGCCACTCAATTTATTGTTAAATAAGTACTAACATAGATCTGTTGACAATCTTGGAGTTTAACATCGGTAGTATTGTATCATGCAGAATGAATCAAAGGATGGAAAAGAGATTATTCTACTGACCTAAGAAGTCTTGGAAATTTGAAGAAAAGACATCCCCAACAAATAGTCGACACAGTGTTTGCCATCGACGATTGATTGAATATATCCAAGGGCTCTCCATTGCTGGATGAGGTTGTCACTAGCGATAGTAAAGCCCTTGGCGTAAACTGCACAATATGTGAAGCACAACTTGAACTTTAACGGCATGTAGTAATAGCTCAACATGAGGCGCTCCAAAGGCTCTTGCAACAAAGTATTTTCTTCCATACCCAAAATAATCTTCTTGTCCATTATATCTTCCCATGCCTCTGTAGACTTATGTTGGGATAACAAAAATCCAAGAGATCGTGCTAGTAGTGGTAGACCTGCACACTTCTTGGCGATTTGTCTACCAATTGCTTCTAATCCACATAGATCCTCATCTTGCCAGAATGGTGTTTGTCGCATCACATTCCAACAGTCATCATCTGATAAAATGCTTAAATTGATTTGGTCACTCTTGCGCACAGGGCGGATTATTCCTTGACTAGCTAGAGCACCAATATCCAATTTATACACTACATGTTGCATTCGTGTAGTTAATATGATCTTGCTTCCCTTCCTACCATATTGCAGCATATGCTTTAGTTTTTCCAAATTATCCACACCTTCCTCCCACATATCATCAAGAACAATCAAATACTTTTTGGTAGGGAGCATACTTTTCAACATTTCAGTAATGGACTGCAAATTGCCATCTTTTAGGGTGATGTACCATTCGCTTGGCTCAATACTGGTACTCCTACTCACTGTTGATATGGTTATTTCCCCAATTCTTTGTAGATCAAACTTCTTAGACACATAGACCCATACCCGTAGATCAAAGGTTTTGGTTCTACTATCAAAAAAAATTGATTGGGCTAGTGTTGTCTTCCCCAGGCCACCAAGTCCAACAATAGGAATGATTGAGACAACCTCATCAGCTTCACTTTTCAGTAATTTGATTAACTTTTTCTTTTCAGTATCCCTTCCTACCATTCTAATAATGTCGATGCCCCCATTGGTGGGTGAAATAGTAGCTTGATTTCTAGCCACCTCATCAGCCCACATTGATGTATCTTGGGGCACCAGATCAAGGGTCCCACAACCCTCTTTCTCTATGTTGGTTAAAACTTCCTTTACCTTCTTCATCTTGTGAGCTATTGTAAACCGCAACAGGAATGGATTGTAGGACTAAAAGAATAGCTTAATCTGTAAGAGAAAAAGGTAAACCATAAATAAAATTTTGTTGTACATGTGTTTTGTTATGTATTGTAGTACTTGAATATATTCCTGTGGTATATCAACGGCTGAACAAAACAAGTTGTAGAAGAAAACATATTACATGTTTGTTGAGAAATAAATTATAATATATTGGTTGGTCACTATAATGACAAGCACAGCAAGTGCAATGGCACCCAACAAACACTCAGCCATTCAATTTCACACCAAATTAAGAGACTGTTTATGAACTCAACTGATGATGATACCTATGTTGTATAAAATTTAGAAACTCAACTTCGAACTTGAAATAAGTTAGTTGAAACAAAAAAAACTAATGTCCAGCCAAACAAGAATAAGTTCATGTGAAATTTTTGTGTACCAATAAAGTTAACCTTCTAATCATTTCACTTGCTGCACATTTTGTAATCTATATTTTATTTCTAAACCAAGGATTCTGTGGTTTGTTTGTGGGTCTAGGACAATTTATGGCCCAAGTTGCCAGGTGAAGCCCACAAACACACCTCATGGATACCGCTTTGAGGGCCAAGTTCGTGGGCAGCCCGAATCTATTGAACAAAAAAGCATCCTGCAGGTATGGCTGCTCTCCACCTCTTTGTTTTTTTACTTATATGGTAATACCAAGCTACTCCACTTCACACTCTGTTCACTTTCAAAATAAAATACAGGCAAGGAGGAGCCAGGCATATCATGCTATGTATGGGTTAACACATACTCTTCGAAATTATGTGACCTCAAACGAACTATAGTAAGGAGATGTCACCAACTTCTTTGTTCTCTTCTTTCTTGCTCGAGTTTTTAAAACAAAGTTTTCGGTTTTGTAAACTGATAAAGTGTTGTTGGCATTGTAGAGTGTTTCGGCTTATTGATATTCTATATTTCTAACACAGATGACACTAAAGGTGACGTTTATGTTCCTGAACTGAGTAGGTCAGTGCTCAAAGTTGTAGATGGTGTTTCAAAAAAAAAGGCTATAGAACTTGGTATTAAATTTTCATTTAATAGTAGTCCTGAGTTTAGTTTTACTCTAGGAAATTTTATTCACAGACAACGTTCAATTGTGAAATTGGACGACACACACCGCCCAATCGACAATTTGCCCAGTACCATTATAAAGCCATGGTTCTTTGCTGCTAGACACCACACGCAATAAAATTTTCATTTTTATGGTTTGGGAGAGAGAAAGATGCGTGCATAGACCATATTGCCCTTCCAAGTTATCTTCTACCTCTAGACTCCACCTTTCTCTCTTATCTCCATCTTTGTCTCCAATTCTCCATCGATCCATCAAGCAACTAGCAAAGGTCAAGCAACATGTACTTACTCGGTACTCATCCATGGTGGAGCCATGGCCTGCCGCATCACCACCGTCATCTGGTGCAGCGACAACGGAGCTGGAACTGCCAGGGTTTCCGTTAAATCCGTCATCTGCTTGGGTTCTACCTAAAGTAGGTCGCTCAACAAGATCGACATCATCCCCACGGTGCACCTGTATCGCCAGGACCCTTGGGAGCTCCCAGGCCTGGCACACATCGACGAGCAGGAGTTGTACTTCTTCGTGCCCCCCCCCGCCCTGCCTGACACACCATCGACGGCAGCAGCCGGCGCATTTGAATACGATGCGCCTCCCTACCTGCTACCCATGCAGCGGCGGCCTCGACATCACCAACGGCGGTAGCGAAGGCGTACGCACCATTTGCGATGACAATGGTCGCCTTCGATCGTGAATCCAACCAGCTGCGACCTCTATGATGCCCCTACCCTTACTAATGGTGGTGGTCCCTGTTCCTTTTCAGATTCGGACATAGATGGAGCAACCCTGGCAGTAGCGCGTCACACCCACACGGATGATGCCCGACAGCAATGGCTCATCCCACCCCACACGGACGTTACTCCAGAGACTTCGTGCCCTGGCTTCATGTCCCGTCTTCGTGACACCTTCGACCCATTCCTGCTAGTATTCATGGGGGTGTGTGTTGCCTGCTAGTTCCTACTACCATCCGTGGGGAGTGCGGTGGGGCAAGCGGGGCTGGGGACAGGAGCGGCGATGCACAGTGTAGAGCTGAGGGAATGGAGGAGAGAGAAGTGTGGAATCTAGAGGTAGAAGACGACTTGCAAGGGGCAATGTGGTCTATTCACGCGTCTTTCTCTCTACCGAACCATGAAAATAAATATTTTATTGCATGCGGTGTCCAGCAGCAAAGAACCACCGTTTCATAATGGTACTGGCCAAATTATCATTTTGGCGGTGTGCATTGGCCAATTCCATGACTGAACGGTGTCCGTGAGCAAAATTTGCCTTTTACTTTTGGGAGATATCATTTCATTGCTGATTTATTCGTGTATAAGGTTACCGCACTCAAAGAATGATTACTCACTATGTGTTTCTGTGATTCTATCTCTTATTTTTTAAATAAAGGCAGGAGCTCTGCCGCTCAGTTCAGATGAAAGAATTGTATGTACAAGAAGGGTAGCCGAACATGGTACCAACACAGGGCACACAAAAGGCTGACTCACCCACATGACGTGGAAGAGCACAAAACTGTCATGAGTCTTGCAACATCCCATGGCAGACCCTAGATGATCCTAACGAAGACAGGCAGATGGTCTGAAGCGAAAGGCCGCAACAGGTCATCATTGCCGAGCTCAATATGAAGAGCAGCTCTGACTTCCAATTTTGAACCTCTGGCCCGCCCCCTGCTTTTGACGACCTCTAAAATAGTCTAGTCAACCAAAAAGGAGGGTTCCCCTCATATCATCGTTGCCGAGCCACATCCACTGACATAGCAGCTCCGACTTCATGCTGCAAGTCCCCCCTCCACATGCATACCGGGCGCCGAGAAGTGAAGAGCATCAACCGAAGGTGATGTCGTGGCCATGACAAACTTCAAAAGAGACACCTTCTGGAAGGGAATGATGTTAGGGACGCCACTATCACTTGTCCGACATGGACCGGGCTTTTGCCCATGGAAGACAGTGCTGGAGAAACACGACACCCTCAATAGGGGAAGCAACGCCCATGGGTGTCACCATCGCCGAGGCTTTCGTCCAAGATGTCCCCCAACACATGATCAGGCCAAGACCCCAGGTCATAGCTTGCTGTCTCTGCCGTCGTCAATTCCTGACATCCCATAGGAACCCTTCCAGAGGGGCACCGGCACACTGCCGTACAGCGAAGCCATTGCCGGCCATCCTTGCTAACCCTGGTACCCACAGCTAAGAATGCTAGCCACCGCCAGCCACCGTTGGGCGAGTGATCCCCGCAACCGTGGGCGCCGCCCCTAGCCCAACGGACCCGGCCGTGAGAATGGAGAACCCGGCGCTCCAGGCCTGCGTAGCCGCCCCCACCATTGCCGACACCACCATCGCTGCCCCCGACCAGGGGGTGCTGGATCTGGCTGACCAGGCACCGGATCTAGCCACCCAAGCCCTAGAGCAGCCCAGGCTAGCCCCGCCAGCGCAGACATGCGAAGAGGAGATGGGACTGTTGTAACTGCCCAGGAACGCATGTTCTGCTCACTCTCAATCTGATTCGCTCGCTCACGCTCTCGCACACGCCGGCGGACCGAGGAAGAAGATGAACAGCCTGTATCTTGGCCTCTCTGTTTTACATTGAACTCGACACTATGGAGCACACGAAGTACATGGACTTTTGTAGGCCGGGGACGCATTAGGAGCTCTCCTCCACATCCTTCACTCCTGTAGGACCCGCTCAGCCTTGCCCAGGGAGCCGCTTGCTCGCTCCAGACGTGGCGGCCTTCTCCGCACAGACTGGCGCCTACAGCCACTACTCCTAACAACTCAAAGACTCGATCAACACAGCAACTGGCGCACTTCCGCACAATCTGCACCTAGACCTGGACGGCAATGACCTTGCCAACCTACTGGACCCAAGCTCGCCGAATGAGCTCGACACGTGCACAGCGCGACACACACGCGCACAGCAAGACACACACGTAGGCACACCAGAAACACACCTATGGCGTGTTTATTCTAAAAATCTCCCCCTAAACATGACTCCCCCTAACCTACGACATCGCCGCCCATCCTAACATACAGGACTCCGGCTCTTCATAGACCATCGCAGGAGCACGCCTTCTCTGTCTCCGGGGCCGCCGCACACTCGCCGTTGCCTCAATGCTGCTGCTCCCATCGTCATTGTCATCCCGCGGCTGCCGCTACGGCCTCTAGACGTGATGCGAACCATGCAGCATGCCTCCGCGCGAATGCCGTGGCCTTCTTCTCCCTCTCCGGTGACACATGCCACCGCTTCATCCCTACATCACACGCCACTGCTCCCCGGCCAGAACGATGCCCCGTCTTACCTGGACAGGACCGATGCGCGGTCCACAGTCTAGCCGCAGCGCCTTGCCTTGCGATCCACTGAACAATTAATTAAAAAAGAACATGTGACAACATCTAAATGCATAGCTTTATGATTCGTGTTGAACTAAACAAATATTTTTTTTAAAAAACACATTTAAGTTAGTGTTAAGCATATTAACATCAATTATGAAAACCGGGACGTTTGCAGCTGGTAAATTCAGTTCTATCTTCCCTCCCAACTTACTACATGTGCTCTCTCAAAATTCCTGCTGCTGTAATAGAAATTATTGATAAGCATAGGAAAAACTGCCTATGGAGAGGAAGTGATTTCAGGAAGAATGGTTATAATCTAGCAGCTTGGAATTTAGTTCAAAGACCAAAAGGCAAGGGAGGACTTGGAGTCATCAACCTCAGCCTTCAAAATGAGGCTCTATTGATCAAGCAATTAGACAAACTTTACAAAAAAGAGAACGTGCAATGGGTCAAACTTATCTGGCAAAGATATTATAGGGAAGCTATCCCTCATCTTGCAAGAGAAAAAGGCTTGTTCTGGTGGAAGGATATCTTAAGGCTTCATGTAAAGTATAGGGGCATTGCTTTCTGTACCCCTAAGAAAGGTGACACGATAGGTTTCTGGGAAGATTTAGTTGATGGATGAATTAACTCCAACTCCTTTCCAAATCTGTTTCAGTTTGCCAAATCTCCAACTATTTCTTACTGGAAATTCAGAACTTTGGAAGATCAATTAGAAGGTTTCAATATTCCCATGGCCAGGCAGGCACACAACGAATTCTTAGAGCTTCAGCATGTTCTGGAACAGCTACAACAGGTTCAGGATGGAACTAAAGATGAGTGGACTTTCATTTGGGGAAACCAGAGATTTTCTTCTAGCAAATACTACCAACATCATTTTGCTAATGTGGCTCCCCACCCAGTAGTCATTTGGATCTGGAAATCCAAATGTATTCCCAAAATTAAATTTTTTGCTTGGTTGGTGTTGAATGACAGGCTAAACACCAGAAACATGTTAAGGAGAAGACGCAAATTTCTGGAGGAAGGCTATAATTGTGCCCTTTGTCATGACGGCACTGAGGAAACCATTGAGCACCTGTTCATTTCATGCTCTTCCTCAAACTGCAGATGGTTTGTCTTGGGTATTTTCTGGAACGATGCAGGCAACATCTTTGAAAAGCTTTCTACTGCTAAGCAAGCTTTCCCATTTCCTTTCTTCATGGAAGTGGTCATGATAGGTGCATGGTGTATCTGGAAGGAAAGAAACGCCCTCATTTTCAATGGGAAGGCTCCAAATCTGTCTACCTGGAAGAATGATTTCAAGAAGGAAGTATGTAGTCATCTATGTAGGATTAAGACTTCTCTTCATGATTCCATAAGCTCATAGCTCGATGCTTTGTAATTACCAGCTCTGATTTTCTGTACTCCTTTTCTCCTCCTCTCTCCTGGCTAACCTCTGGTTAAACCATTTATGTAAGTTCTCTAAAACTCTTATTTAATTAATGTTGCCGGGGGGCTCTTGCCCCACGGTTTTTGCTCAAAAAAAAATGAAAACCGAGGTAAACATCTAATTAACTTTTAATTAGAAAAGCTAGATGAGAGGATATTATTCAAATTAAATCTATGTTTAATTTAAAAACAGGCATAGAGACACTACTAAACAATAGCTTAGCCTATTAGAAGACTAACGCAATAAGAACGGGTTGAAATGGATCTAAAATGTGGAAACTACGGAAGAAACAAGGCTACAGGGACCTATACGTGATTAGCCAAAGAGTTAGAGGGCTAACAGAAAAGATTAGCAAGACACAACAAACTATGCTCGCAAAGGATAACAAGATGATAAAGCTACTGCACAAGTTGTACGGATCACATGAGCGCAAGAATTGATGAAAATGGAGTTAAAACGACCAAGATACGGCCAAAACAAGGTTCCAGGGGCTTATCCTCGATAGATTTGAACTTCCAGGGGCTAGACTTGAAGAAACCAAGGACTAAAACCTAATTAAACCTAAAACACAATTTTGAAAAAAGAGGGTTGTTGGATGGCGGGTTCTATTTTGGAAAAGCTCAAGGGCTAAAGCAGAAAATAAAGGATCATTTCTTAAATATTTTTGAACTAGACAAGACTGAGGGTTGATTATTGAAAACTGGAGGGGCTATTTTGCAAAAATATCAAAGTTGACAAGTATGACGCAGGGATTGACTCGGCTGGATCAGTTCTAATACGTTGGATCTTGATCCAACAACTCAGAGTAGTTAGGGCGTCTCGGCTGGGCGGCTTGCAGCTTGGCAGGTGGCTCGGCTTCGTCGGGCAGCTCGGCGGATCGGCTTGCGGATCGGTGCCATCTCGGGCGCCACAGGGACACCAGCGGCGAACGCGTGCGGCGGCGGAGTCGCCGGACTTGGCCAAAATCGGCCATCCGGGGCTTGTTTTGAGCGCGGCTTGCACAAGGAGAACGAGAGGGCGAAGGCGAAGGCGATGGGAGGCTCGGCGCGGGGCCTTGGCGAGCGGAGCGGGCACACGACGGCGGTGTGTGGCGAGCTTGCTCCGGCGAGCAAATGCGCATGTGAGAGGGCGAGAGAGAGAGAGAGAGAGAGAGGTCAAAGGGGTTGGCGAGGCTTGTTACCATGATGCGCAACTCCGGTGGTGGCACTTGGCGAGGTTGGAGCGGCGGCGGGGCGTCGCACCCGAGCGCGACGGAGGCGGCGGAGAGACGGGCGCTAGGGTTAGGTTTTTGGGCAGCGGCGGCTTCGGTCGATGGGGTCCAAGGGCACGGGGCGGCACTATTTAAGTGTGTGAGGGGGCAGCCTTGGTGTGTGGGTCGGACCCGAGCGGGGCGCGCGGCGTGGCCGTACTCGGGCTCAAGTCCGTGCCCGGCGTGGGGGAGGGGAAGGTCCCGATGGGTGGGGCCCGCCTGGCAGCGAGGGGGAGAGGAGAGAGCGAAGGGGCGCGCGGGGCAGGTCGTGCCAGCCTGTTGGGCCGAGTGGGTTGGGCCGCGCGGGGGATGAAGACGACACTACTGGGCTGGGCCAGCAACCGGTCCTGGGCTGGGGAAGGAGAGAAGGGAAAAAGAAAAGGGGAGAGGAAAAAAAGAGAGGGGGGACCTGGGCTGGCCGAAAGGAGAAAGGAAGGGAGGTTTGGGCTAAAAGAAGAAAGAGAGGGAGCAAAAAGGAAAAAGGGATTTTGAAATAAAAAGGGGGCAAACAAATTCACTTGAATTTAAATTTAGAAATTTAACTTCAACCGAAGGCAAACAAGAAACAAAGCAAAGCAGCATAAATGCAAGATAAGAAGAACAACCTTATCTAATTTAGAAAACAACCAATTATTTTAATGAACTAATTTTCCTGTAAAGATAATAATTGTTGGGAAAATTTTAAAATTATGAGAAAATCATTGCTTTATTCTTCCTTTTAATCATATCCTGAAATCCAACAATTTCAGGGTGTGACAATAGATCCTTGCCTCTTTGTGCAAAGAACAACTTTATATGTTTTGAGGAAAAAGAAGGGGATGCGGTTTCCAGATTGCGTGTGCTGAGTCTAGGATTGATCTTTATTCCCACATTGCTTGGACGATATCCAAATTGCAAACCACACAAGATGAAGGTTTTTCTGATGGTTAAAAAGAGCCCAATCAGACCTTAGCATAATGTGTCTCTGTCGGGTGTCGGCAACCAAAACCTAATAAGGCTCCTAATTTCTAACAAGCTGCTTCATGTTAGGAGGACCAGGGCCAGGGGTTCCAACATCTATGCAAAATTTTATAATGTTTCCCAAGTTTCAAATTTGGTTGAAGAATGCATAGTAACATAATCCGAAAAGGATTTAATCTCAGAAACTGTCAGATTAAAATATCGGTTTTTTATATCCTTGAATCTCAGAAATAATCAGAGGCCGATTCATCACGGCTTTGCCTAACCGATGTCAAATCTGTCAACTTAGCTTCATTTTCCCCACTGAAAAAGTGATCAGGAAACCTACGCTCTAACTGGTTCCATATTTGAATAGAATTTGGAGCAAGCGAACAAAACTAAGAGAAATCGGTTCCAGTTAAAGATAAAGAAAATAAACGCACACATAAAGCATCATGGAAACCAGTTTCTCCCAACTGCAGAATGTATTGACTTATGTGCTCCCAAGTAGTATGAGTATCATCACCATTAAACTTCATGAACTCGGGAACACAGCAACCAACGGAATAAGAAATAAAATCAAATTCAGGAGTATACGGCTTTTGATACAAACGAGAATTACCCATATCCACCCCAAGCTTAGTTTTAATCATGTTAGCCAGATCCTCTTTAAATCTAGAGAAATCGGCTTGATAATTCCCGATGGTCGAAGCTTGTGATGCAGATGCAAGACGATGCAAGTTAGGATAGGTAGATGTCATCATTTGCGTAGCATTAGGAATCAGTCCATTATGGGGACAGGATCCCTGCAGTGTACTGCCCACTGCTGTAGTACGAGGGGGTGTGTAGGTCATCAACTCATTGGTTCGGCCATAGGTAGCCGAACTAGGAATCGATGTGAGCGGCGTAGGCGAAGACGGAGTAGGCAACATCGCACTAGTCTGATCGGTCGTCTAACCGGTTTGACCGTGGTAGCCTGGACCGGTCTGACCGGTTCTGTCTAAACCGATGAAGGTGGCGGCGTCTGCCCTACAAAGTAGCCCGGCGGCATGCCTAAGTGTGTATCTGATGCAGGCGTTGGCGTAGCCGATGAGCTATGATTTAAAACGCCCAATGTATAAGAATTAGCCACAACACTTTTATTCTTTTCCAACGCATCTATTTCATCGGACATGGAAGCAAGCGCATATCACCCGCAGTTAATTGTGCAACAGAAATTTTTTGATCGAGCATCAGTGATAGTTGCGTAAGTAAATCAGAGAGTTCATTGCTTACATTGGGGATCTCTTCAATCTGATTATTACTCAGCTTGAAGGATGGCATGACGAATTCTTCGACCCTCTTGACGAAGCCACCCCGATTCTTCTTGAAGCCCATCAAGAACCGCACCTTGAAGTGCTCCTCGGCGACCAGGTAAGACTTGTGCTCCTCTTCAGTGAGTTCCTCCATCGTCGCTATGATGATGTTGTCTTTGTCGAGGTTGGTGATGGAACCCATCTTCTTTGTGGTAGGTTAGATCGGTTTTCGACAACCAAGATCTTCACCAGTGGAGTCGCAAAAAAGTGTGTTGACACAGAATTACGCCAAATACACTAGGATGCGCTACAACGCGCGGATCGTCGACATGACCTTCACCAACGGGTTCACTATGCACAGACCGGTATAAGCGACTAGTTAGACCGGTTCTACAGGGAATGCCGTGAAGACCTAAAACCTCGAGCTCGGGAGCGACCCCGTCGGAGCTCGCGTATCTATGGTTGCTCTGAGATCAGCAGGCCACTCAGAACGCCGTAGAGATGAGCGAAGAACAATAGTTAGGGTTTGGAACAGGTTATGGTTTGAGAGACGAAAGTAAAGGACAAATTGTATTGATTCAATTGTGGATAACCCTCAATCAGCCTTAGCCTTCATATATATAGGCCGGGAAGTCATACCCCTTCACGAATAGGTTTACAAAGATCCACGAATTACAAAATCTACTCCTACTCGGATCACAATTGGCCAGAAGGGTCTGACCGGTCGGCCCCACCGGTCCACCGGTCAAACCGATCGGCCACGGCCTTTGCCAATTTTGGCTGTCAACAGCATCCTTTCGCTCTGTTGGCGCAGAGTAAGGGCCAACACAAGAGCATGCTCGAACGCACGGTGTGAGGACGGGCTCGCTGCAGCACCACCTGTGCAGGCCGGTCAAACTGGTCAAGGGGACCAGTCAGACCGGTTCGCCGGGGTAAACTAGCGAATCCGACGAACGCTCGCCCGGGAGGGACCCCGTCAGGGCAAACATACGCAGCGTTGTCTAGGGTCGGCAGGCCACCTAGAGCGCCTTCAGACGTCATCGAGATGCAAGAAGAACAGCAAATATGAGGTAGGAGGAGCTAGGGTTTGGAGAGGACAAAAAATAGTGCAAAGTAAAGTAGTAGATTGATGTGTTTTTAATCGATTGGATGCCCTCAATCGGCCGTGGCCCTTTATATTTATAGGGAGGGATGGTCTTACCCCTTTAGGAGTCGAAACCCTAATTAAAATCGTATCAAAATACAACTCCTAACTTGGACTGGGCAGTTTAAACCAGTCTGACCGCCCCTGTAAACCGGTTTGACCGGTCTGCATGGGATGCATAACTTTCCGAAGCCATTCCTCTCTCATCTTAACTCCAAATTGGACGTTCTATATATGAATCTTGATCTACTCGACGAGAGCTATCTAATGGTAATGTTTATTTTGCATTTTGAGCAACTTTACTAAATCAGTTTGACAAGTTTAGGGGACAGGTCTGACCGGTTCTCCCAGTCGTGCCAATTTTGGTCGTCAACACGCTTCGCGTTGTCAACCTGGTGGAGGGGGACGGGGACGGGGTGCCCGTCTCTGCAAGTGACCCTGCGGAGAAGGACTTCGAGGAGGCTGAGCAGCGGGGCATATGGCTCCTGGTGAGCGCGGGGATCAGGGACAACTTACTGGTGTCATACGAGCACAGATTCGCGAAATCGGAGTTCAGTGTATCCAGAAGGCAACGTTGGAATGTGTTGCGTCAAGCAGGTGCCTATCTGCAATAGTTTTTGAGCAAATATATAATTGTTACACCTTCCGTTTCAATTTCATTAATCAGTATGGGGGTTT
This sequence comes from Panicum virgatum, assembly GCF_016808335.1. Classification (NCBI taxonomy): domain Eukaryota; kingdom Viridiplantae; phylum Streptophyta; class Magnoliopsida; order Poales; family Poaceae; genus Panicum; species Panicum virgatum. The sequence continues at coordinate 153,930 of NW_024376278.1, forward strand.
GGGTATTCGTGACTTGCTAGGAATTGGAAGATTTTCATTATGTAAATCACTTAATTTACCTGCCTATAGATGTTGTTACCTTGCAAAAGAGAATTTATGTTATGTGTACAGATTTTAAAGCCATAGAGCAGCAATTTATTACCTTTTCATAGCTGTACGCAGTACATAGAAGTTTCCTTATAATTTAAATATTGATTATAAGTATTTCTTTATGTCCTTGAGCTTAGTTTTCAAATGGTCCATGCCTGACATGTGTCAAACGGAAGATGAGTTTCTTTATAGGGATCATACCCTAAAGTTTATATCTTTTGTTTAATTAACTGTCCAAATGCATGGACATATGATGACTTAGAAATTCTAGTTGTTAGCACAGCACATATATTTATGAACTCTGTCGGTTGTTTCATTCATCCACAAATTAGTAGCACTATTGACATTGTCCAACAGAATGTTTATTAGCCTTTCATGCACTTTTGTATTATTTCCAAATTATAACCTGTTCACATAATGCGGTATGTTCATATACAAATTATTTATCTTGCTTTTAACTATGTTCACTAGTGCAGAATTGGGCTTTAGTCCCGGGCAGCAACTGGCTTTAATCCCGGTTTTTTAACCGGGGTTAGCAGTCCGGGACTAAAGGTCCCGATCCTTTAGTCCCGGGTCCAATAACCGGAACTAAAGGGTATGGGTAAGGTAAAAAATATTCTGCGTGGGTTAGGACTCGAGCCCGAGACATCTCACATCGCACGTAGCTTGCTTACCACCCTACCTACACAGCATGTGTGACTTTGAATGGAATGCCTTCCTTTTAAACTAACTCGTAAATAACCCTTTAGTCCCGGTTGGAGCCACCAACCGGGACTAAAGACCCTTTTGGTCCGGGTTGGAACTATCAACTAGGACTAAAGGGTCATCCTTTAGTGCCGGTTGGTGTTACCACCCAGGACTAAATATTCAGGACTTTGGTCCTGGTTGGAGCCACCAACTGGGACTAAAGGGTGAGTTTTTAGTCGCGGTTGGTGGCTCCAACAGGCATTAAAGCTCCCCGCCGCCCCCTAGCCGTTGGACCCGGGACTAAAGCCTTCATTGGTCCCGGTGTGGCAGAACCACCTGAATTATCCCGGCTCAAGTGCGCTGGCCATCACCATAAGGGCAACACCGACACAAACGCACTTGAAACGGAACAATTCTTGGTCTATCGGGTAACATTCCGATACAACCACCGGTTCTCGGATCGAACAAGCATACCCTGCACGAAGGCGAGTCCAGAGATATTACAACCATACATATTTTACAACACATGCATAGTAGTTATTACACAAGTTCAAAGTAATATTACAGGTCCAAACTTAGTAAAACAGTTATACAAGCCATAAGTTTAACGTTCAGAGGTTTAAGCAGCGGAAAGAAAACACGACGGCTACAACACGTCGCAAAAGTATACCGAGCTAGCCCAAGCAAGGTATCACTCATCGGGGTCATTGCCGGCCGAAGACGGATTCCATTCTACGGACCAGCTAGTAGGCAAAGAGCAGGGCCAAGACAGACTAGCGATCTGGTCCTCAAAACTCATACCTGAAAAAGGTTTCAACAGCAAGGCTGAGTATTCTAATACTCAGCAAGACTTAACCGTCAATGGATATACTTAGTCCACCTAGCTAGACTATGCATGGTTTTGTAGGATCTGGTTTTTCTTTGCTGAAAAGCAATAAAGAGTAGGTCCTTACTTTCAAGTTTTAGCTTCCAAGATTCTAGTTGATTAACCATTCTATGTAAGCAACTACTCCTATTCAACCATAGTAGAACTTTAAGCAACATCAAGATTGATCATAATAATGTTTACTCTTATTACTCTGTGTGGCAAAGGGATCAAGCAGTCCCAAACCGTGAGAAACGGACGATTCGAATCGAATTTGTTAACCTGGCCAGGCAGACTAACACACACGTTTGGAACACCCGTCGGGTCGTTCCCAAACAACCGTTTACCTTTCATTCCGACCTGTGGATAGGGTCACTCTCCCCGACTACAGGGCACCATCTTCCTCCCTGTAGCCGTGGTGTTGCGCGACATAAACATAAATAAAAACCTATCTCTAAGAGAGAGTGAAAGGTATATCCACTCACCGGTCCGATCGTCTACTAGGCTTACCGCGTACCATATTTACGGCATGTGCCTAGTACGTTCAAAAAACTGACCACCGCTACCACACACCGCGACCTTAGCAAGTTCATCAACACAGACGGGGTCTCACACAAGGTCATGGTATCGAACACGACCCCGTCCATCGTCCTTATATTGATAGCAGAAAGTAAACCAGCAATTCCTATAGAGCTCGCGAGTGACAGGCAATCACTTGACTTTTACCGGTCCTATAAGCTTAGCAATTATTCGAACTCAGGCCTAGTGTTCAGTACATAGGTTCCTAGGATCATGCATAGGGTTTCAATTCAAATCCTAAGAACTGTAAATGCACAAGTAAGTAATAACGATAAATTGTAATAATTTGAAATACAGGGTTATGTCCGGGGCTTGCCTTCGCGATAGTCGCTAACTAGATTAGCCTTGGGCTCTTCCGGACTTTGGTCCGGGGCTTCGGTCAGTACAGTGGCGTTCACTGGGCTTCTGGATCACCTTTTCGGACTCCGGGATCAACTCGTACGTCCCGTCCGCTAGAGCAGTCGTATATATGTGATGCAAGAACAGTATTACACAAACACACTTCACGATAAAGTCGTAGTCCAACATTTAAAACAAACATTCATATGGGCAAGCGTTTATAGGGTAGTTATTTAAACAACGATTACTACACAAAACAAGATCAACTTCACAAAACAATTTGATTAAACTTACAAAGTAAGTGTTAGTTTTTTATTAGCATACAAATCATGGTTTGCAAAGAATTGAGTAACTCAGTATACAAACAGTATCTAACTTCACTAAAATTACTTCAACAGTAATACAGAGAGCAATCTACCCTGTAAATTCATTCCATTTCATGCCACCAATTAATCAGAATAAAACAGTTATTCAGACTACACCTAGAGCAAGATCAAATTCTACAGAACAAACTACATCACTTAAGAAGCTCAAAATTTTTCAGAATAGGCTTCACATGATT